>NW_005354174.1:1725035-1734247 GCF_000412655.1 Myotis brandtii
CAAGTCACTGAAGTAAGCCAGTATGCCTAATTTTTGCGTTGTTTTAGGCAGTGAGATTACACCAGCCTTAACTGTAACCAAGTGCTAGTTTCCAATTTTTATTTCTTAGCCTATTTTTGAAAATCACACTTAAAAATGATGTGACCTTTGTGCATTTCCCATTGTAGGCAATCACATTTGGTTAGCATTGTTTCTATGGGCTCTCTTGGGAGATTTTGCCTATATTAATACTATATCCTTCTTGTCTTCGCTTCCTTTCCTGAGAGTTCATTCCTTATTTAGTTAATACGTATTTTATGAAATTGTGTGAAAAAGCTTTTATGTTTTAGAACTTAATCCCACCAGTTAGTTGACTTCTTTGAGTTAGGACCCGTGTCGCACTTTCCCTGCATTCCTCAGAGCCCGACAAGCTGTCCAGTGTGTGAATAGGTGTGAGTTTTCTTTCCTTGTTTTAATTGTGAACCAAGCATTTTCCATGTGAGAAAAGGAATGCAGGAGGGGAATTTAGTTATTTGTTTAGTTGACAGGAAAACTGAAGCAAAAGTAGTGCAATAACCACCTTATCTCAGGTTCCTGGGAGAATTCTCTCCTCTAAGTTGTACAGCTCATTTCTCTTTCTGACCTTTAACTATCTTAGATGTACGTCTTTTTTTCTTTTTAATCAAATTGTTTTTTGAAAGTCTCATGATTAATGATGAATGGACAGACAGACAGATACCCATGTGCCAGAGACTGGATTAGAATTCACAAGTTTTGAGTATGCTGGGTGTGGTTGAGTACATCATGAGACCAAACCATAGCAGCCCCTAATAAGTGACTCTAAGGGAGACAAGCAGGGGAGAACTGAATGAGATACTAAACTCTGCCATCTGCCTTTTTGTAATTGTCCCAGAAAGTTCTGGAGTGATGTAGTACGGAGGGATGGGTAGGGTATCCTGGCAGCCAAATGCTTCCTAACGTGAAAGGCAAGAGAATGATGGCTGGAGTAGGCTAGCAACCCTGCGTAACCTCACAGGATGACTGCTTTCAAAGCGTACTCTGCAGGAATACATTGTTGGAACGATTCCTTAGAATTAACAGTGGCTTTCCTGGAAATTCTGAAAGCTGGCTATTCAAAAGGACATTCTCTGGCTGTGAGTGTACCATACAGATGTATGTTGCAATAACGTTTGTTCTTATAAACCTTATCACTTGCATATATTTAATGCACAGGCTTACCCTCTAAGAGAAAGAAATATAGCCTACATGTCTCTTATACTCACTACATAACGTTTCAAGAACTAATCAGCATCTCTTTGGCTAGCTGGAGCAGATAAGCAGGGAATGTAACTAACCAGGATTCATTTCACATGTAGTCTATTATAGTTTTTCTTAATCTACTCCTTGGCTTGATTTTTTTTTTTCTCAGTTCAGGGAGCTAGCTTCTTGAGAGTGGAGGACAAGGATGCATTTCCTCTACGTCTAGTGCTTTAACTGTTTTGAGAGGGAAACAATCCCTTCTGAAACCCATCAGCGAAAATACTATAGGAGTCATTGGCATCATCCTGC
Organism: Myotis brandtii; assembly: GCF_000412655.1. Taxonomy (NCBI): domain Eukaryota; kingdom Metazoa; phylum Chordata; class Mammalia; order Chiroptera; family Vespertilionidae; genus Myotis; species Myotis brandtii. The sequence goes on from NW_005354174.1 coordinate 1,726,584, forward strand.
TTTGTTGATTTTCCTTGCTCTGGATGGGGAATTTGCAGTTCTGCACTCTTATCTGTCTCTGTTACTAACTAGCTCTCTGTCCTTTGACACTTCATGTCTCTACACTACGATTCCTGACCTCCCTCCAGGTCCCCTCTAGTAGAAATTGTATTGGTATATCACTTGAGACATGCGGACACCGTTTGAATTGAAGTCTCTCCATGAAGTGCTGCCCCTGAATGGATCAGGAACCAATGTCCATTATGCTGCTGACTCTCGAATACAGAAGGGCATATTTTCCCATCTTTTTAAAGCTAATTGAGCTCCCATTAAAATTGTTAGAATTAAAAGAAATGTGGAAGATTACCATTAACCTCTCCCCATGTCCATGTCTTTCACATTCACTTCATTAATTTGCTAACCCCTCGGTTCATGACATCCAGGCTCTATCAGATGTGAACATCAACAACTCTTGGCGTAATGGTCTCCCTCCACCTCGGCCTCACGTCAGAATTCCTTGGGGACCTTGGAATCCGTACCCAGGCCACACTCAGAACAGGTGAGGTCAGAGTGCAGGCATCAGTGTTTTTCAGACTTCCGGATGATTCCAGTGTACAGCCCAATAGAAAACCTCTGTCTTAGTTGGATCGCTTTGCTTTTCAGGGTCATATATAAGTCCACTTTTCTACAATATTAAAAAATAATCATGTGCTGGTTCCTTCAGGAGTAGATCTCTTATATTCCAGAACAGTTTGCTGAATATGTTACTGATTATATTTCTTTATTTCATACTGATCGCTCTGATAGCCATGTCCCTTCCCTTGGAGGTATAGCAGTGTTTCATGTGAGGCAGCACAATGCAAATCTTCTTTTCCCATTTCCTACGATGAAACTTTAACCTAGAAGGGAGATTCCTTCATGCATCGTGGGATGTCCAGAAACTGAGCATAGCCTGACACCTGAGTGGATTAGGGTGGCGTGGGTATGTGTTTATTTACAATAGAAGATGCTGCTGTTGGGATTTAGGTCACCATTTTATTAGATTTGCCTTAACTCAAGCATGGAAGGGGGACTTTCTTCTTCCAGAATTGGCTTTTACCAAAATGGAAGTTTAAAGTAAAAAAAAAAAAAAAAAAAAAAAAGGTTTAGAAAGGAGTTATCGAGTTAAAACGCATTTAGGAGTATAGCATATGTTATTATACATATGAATTAGTCAAGTCAGCAAATATCTGTTGATTTTCTATGAGGCAAGATAATTTTCAAAGACACGGTTCCACCAAGATACAGAATTTAAATGTTTGTTTGTTCACGAAGCATCTCAGCACACACTCATGCAGGTTTTCCTTTATCTGAATTCCAGATCCTTCGATCTGTATTCCTGAAAAGAATGGATGCCTTCCCCACCTGAATGATTTCCAGCCCTTACCCTGGGTTGGAAGCATTTGGGAAGCATATTGTGAGCCAGAAATCATTTTTGTGGCTGAGTTGGGCTTGCCCGAGTCATGTAAATTATAGGAAACCTTTCTTGAAAAAAGATGCAGAGGAACTGAGAGCAGAAATGGTTTTGTCCCTGTCATGGTTATTTGGAGCCAGTGCATGGACACATAATTGAAGGGCATTCCCAATACCTGGGCACACTCCAGGAGTCCTTATTTTTATCCCAGGTTGGTTACCTTAGAGCTGCCAGCATTGGGCAGAGTCCTCTGTCCTGTCGATTTGCTTGAGAAATATTTTCCTTGATCATGTAATGTCTCATACTTCCATTAGCCCTTTTCACTCCCTTCCTCAAAATGACTTTTTAAAAAAAATCCTAATGCCAGGCACAAAATAAATTACCAAAGGAAAGTGTCAGAACTTCCCCTAAAATCGTTTTGGTTGCTGAGTTTATTGCTCCTCTGAGAGGCCTGTGTGCTTTTGAATGAGCTCTGCTGTGACTGGCCACCACTCATTTATGTGCACTGGTTACCGCCAGAATTCTCGGGATTGTCTGATCTTCTCCCACTCGTTCTCCACTTAATGTCACTGCGCTTACCATCTAATTAAGCTGTCACGGTCTTGATCCGGCCAGAACCAGGGGCACTGGGACAGTTAAATGAAGAAATGATACATGTTGGGTGGCGAGAAATTGAACTGAGCACCTCAGGAGCTGGCCGCCCTGACTTTCACCTGAAGTCCCCTCCTTGCTGCCCCTCCTAGGCTGCTCTGAGTCACAGTGAGTAGTAGCCTTCAAAGGGTTAAGTAACACGCCTTTCCCTAGCTGAAAGACTGTAGTCTGAATTCTTCCCTTTTTGGGGGTTCCCTTAAATTTTTCTCTTCCCTCCTTTGAAAGTGGAAAATGCCCAAAACCCCTTCTGTCTGTCCTCCAGGATCTTAGAGCCAGACAAAAGGACCTGAGATTGCAATGAGTAGCTGCATCTGCATTGTAGTCACCTTGTTAAGGCTTCCTTCCTCTAAGGCAGTGGTTCTCAACCTTCTGGCCCTTTAAATACAGTTCCTCATGTTGTGGCCCAACCATAAAATTATTTTCGTTGCTACTTCATCACTGTAATGTTGCTACTGTTATGAATCATAATGTAAATATCTGACATGCAGGATGGTCTTAGGCGACCCCTGTGAAAGGGTCGTTCGACCCACAGGTTGAGAACCTCTGCTAAGGAGTCGGAGCCTGCCTGCACAGTTGTCTTCATGATCACTGTGGGTCAAGCAGCCTGGTGTTTGCTGGTAGGCAAGCAGGACGCCCAGCTGGTGGGCTGAGCGTCTCCTTTCCATCCTGCTGTGAGTTCTGTGAGGAAATAGCCACTTATTCACTTCCTATCTCCACACATGACTTTCCAGGCCTCAGTTTGCTGCGGGGACAGGGACGGAGCAGCCTGACCACAGGGCCCGATTTGCCCCGGTCCCCTCTGCACTTGTGCCAGTTTAATTTTCAGCCGTGCTCATTCCACCCCCAAACGTGTACCAGCTTGGATGCCACCCACTTATCTCCCTGTGTTAGAGTTGGGGGAGCCAAGTGAAGGAGCTGCTAGGTGGGGTGATAGAAGGACCTGTGCTTCTCAAATATTGACGTTAGCCTGTATCACCTGCTGTTTGCCACTTGGATCCAAAAAGCTATAAAATGTCTTCTTCACATTTGCCAACAAAGAAATAATTAAAATTCTGGTCGCTGTAAGTAACATTTTCAGAAGAAGTCGGAAACGGAGCAGGGAAGTACGAAATCAGGCAGGCTCTAGAGAGCCTTTTCCATAGCTTTGGACTCTCCTTCATGGGGGATAAAGGTGGGTAGCTGATGGTGGAGCAAGTTACCCTCCGAACATACAACCTCTGAGAAGGAACCTTCGTCATAAATCCCATGCCTTAAGTAGTGCTCAGTGGTGCCCTGGCGAGGACCGTTCTAGTAATTTCTGTCTGGGCACATTTCCTAGGGAGAGAGTTGAGCAATATACAGGGTCAGGACTTCGGGGCCAGATCTCACATAAAGGCCTTCCTCTCCCCAAGGTGGTCCATTGGTTTGGTCGCCGTGTGCCCACAGGACTGGTGCGCCAGCTCAGGGAGTTTATGAAATTTTGATGCAGAAATTAGGTTGTTGCTTATCTTGTACCTCCTTGCTCATAGTATTGACAGTGCCCTGGAATTGCTGGAGGCAGATAGCATCTCGGCGATCACAGTGCTATTTCAGCTCTCTGCTGCTGACAACATCAGAAGTGTTTTAACAGGGTTTTAATGGGCAGCCTCTGTAGCTCCTTGGAGGGTTGCAAATAGCTGCCGTGAGAAAGCCCCGCTTCGGCCGGGGCTGACATGCCCTCTTTTCCCATCCAGCTGCTGCTTGTTTAGAGGGCTCCTTCCTGGTGACAAGCACTTCTTATTTGGGCTGAGCAGTCCTAGGACTTGAATTCCAGAGATGAGATTGTGTAATATAAAAAAGGAAAGGTCTCCTAAGGACATTTTCTTCCCATCCTGTTGGGGGCAGGAAAAATGAGTCGTTGTGGGGGGGTAGGGCCAGAGAGAGGGTCTAACCAGGAATAAGTCTGCCATTCCCAGAACCTTTCCGAGAAAATTCCTGGTGTGTCGTTAAAACTGAAGTGTTCTCATTTGGTGGAGTCGCAGGGAATCTATTTGGAGAACGCCATGCCCAGAGCCCCTGTTTTCTAGCTTTCCCACATTTCAGGGTTTTATTTAATGGCCGGCAGGCACACAAAAGAGGAAAGTGGCTTTCCACACGTGAGGACCGTGTTTGATGGCTGTGTGATACCCCGGGGTTTTCTCTGCTGTTGTGAAATACATCTCCAGGTTGAAAGTACAGTGAATTAATGCTGATTCGTGTGCTTTGGTTCTCTTACTTGAGTTTCAGATGTAACAAAGGGATTGAATTCCCCGCTAGTAACTTAAAACCTGGAATCTTAGGGTGAAGGGGGTGGATATCTGCTCTTCCTAGAATTCTCTTTACTAAGACAACGAGGTAGTGAAATGAAGTGGAAAAAGAAGAAATTATATTGACCTCTCAGCTGTGGCACCATATCTATGTCCAAGGTCATCAGGGAACCCAAAGGGAACTGCTAGTAAGAATGGAAGGGGGGACATGGTGGCTAACACATTGAAGTTTTTAGTGTGATGCAGGGACCCAGTCCAATCAGGAGGGCTCCCCCGAGGAAACTATGTCTGTGTGCCATTTAGAAAGTTCACCAAGACATAGAAATGACCTACGGGTCCTTTGATGGGTGATTGGATAAAGAAGATGTGGCACATATACACAGTGGAGTACTACTCAGCCTCAAGAAAGGATGAAGCCCTGCCATTTGCCACACCTTGGATAGATCTTGAGAATATCATGCTAAGTGAAATAAGTTAGACAGAAAAGGACTAAAACCATATGAATTCACTCATATGTGGGATACAAGGCAGAAAGCAACAAATGAGCAAACGAACTCATAGACAGAGACAACAGAAGGGTGGTTACCAGAGGGAAGCAGGAGGATGAAGAGGGTGAAGGGGGTAAATGCATGGTGATGGAGGGAGACTAGACTTTGGGTGGTGAGCACACAATGCAATATACAGGTGGTGTATTATACACTTGAAACTTATATAATGTTATTAACCAATATCACCCCCATGAACTTAATAAAACAAAAAGAAAAGTGTAGCATCTCAGGGTTTGGAAGTTTTCAGTGCAGACATCAGCTGCTATAATTGTTTCTCTCCCTCAACCTCCCTTCTCAGGGACATAGAAATAGTAGGCTACCTGGCTTTTTTTTTACAGGAGATCTGATAATATTTCCTTCTGAAGTATGAGAGCGACTGCCTTCACTTAAGGTCTACCTACTTAGAATTGGTTTTTATCATTATCACCCTCCACAGGTTTGTGGGGGTTTTTTTATGTGTTTTTTTTTCAGGCTGCCTAAGAAAATCTCCTATCAGACACTTAAGGCCATTTCACAGCCTCCTCTTCCCCATCCAAACTGATAGTGCAAGGCTATCATCTGTCCTTCAGAGATTGAAGATTCTTAACTTCTTGTCACCAGCAGAGGCATGACTTTGTCTATTAAGAGATAAGTCTGATTATCAAGGTTAGAGAAGAAAAAGCGCCAGTACACCTCTGGGGCACGCTCGGAGATGGATTCCTGGGAAGGTCCCAGCCGATTTCCCGTTGACTTTCCTACAGCGGGGCCCCTTCCTAAGGCTGCTCTGCCTGCTGCTGTGGGGACTGTTACCCCAAATAAGATCGCTCTTAAAAAGGCTTTATTAGATGTGCTTGTGTTTAGGGTCTTCTGTGAGGCACTGAATAAAGAAAACTGCAGGAGTTCTACAGAATATAAAGGGGAAAACCACCAGAATATGGCCTAGAGGAGAGTATAATGGTGAACTATGTGAAGCCTGGAGCTAGAAAGCTAACCACATCACTAGTGGATTTACCTCTCTCTGCCTCAGCGTCCTCGTTTATAAAATGAAAATTGTTAGGAGAATTATAACCTACTTATAAGATTGTTGAGGATTAAATATGATATTGTATTATAGCACAGTGCCCAGCTCATAGTTATGTGCTTGCTTAAAAGGGGCCAATATTACTATTTCTGTTATGTATACACATGTCTAGCGCCCTCTCTCTCTCTCTCTCCCCCCAAGGTTGCCTATTCCTAAATCCAGTGGGTTAATTCTTCAATTTGAAGAAAACCAGTATGATATCTCCCTTTCCTTAATCATACCTGCGGGTGGTGATTATGGAATGTATTTCCTACGCACATTAATTTTGCTTTCAGCTTGTTTTTTAATAAATATTCAAAACAATTAAAAACTCTATGAAGACACCTCTAATCAGGTCCTGGATGGTTTGCAAGCTGCCCGGGTAGTCCTGCCCCTGTCTGCCCTGGGGCCTGTCTCTCTTCGTGTTCATGCATTTCCTTATTTTATGTACATGTTTGCCTGTGGGACAAGATGGGACAAGGAGAGAACACTTGAAAAGTAAGCTAGACTCGAGAGTGTAGGGCTCTGAATACTTTGCAGTGTTTCCTGTATTGTTGGAGTCAGCTGGTTAGTCGGGATTTGAATCTTACTTTCACCCACTTCTTACCTCTGTGATCTTCAGCATGTCTGTTCTTATCATCTCTGTTCTTCAGGTTCCTGGTCTATAAAAACTAACAGGTAAAATGAATGTTAATGTTGTGTTTTATTTAACCCAGTGCATCTAAATGCCATTTTAAGTTTTAGTCGATATAAAAATTATTAATTTCATCATTATATTCTCTTTCCCATGCTAATTCTTCAGGACCCGCTGTATATTTCATGCTCCCAGCCCGCCTCCATTCAGACAAGCCATCTTTCGAATGCTCAGCCACACCCTGGCTGCACAGATCTACCTGCAGAACCCATCCCGCTACTCTTCTGCCTGTGGTTTTATGAACCCAAAGAGAGAACCTTAGAATTAAACTCAAAAGCCATTCCATGCTGATCTCCATAGCTACCCCTTCCAGGTGTTTTGGCCATGCCAGAGGAAGTTAATACAAATACATTTTGTGCTCAGTCAGCCACAGGAGATCAGTTAGCGATGGTATAGGATGAAAGCCATCACTGGTAGCAAGCCCATCCTGGCGCACATGTGAGCTTTACTCTGGCTTTTTTTTTTGAGACATAAGACTCATCACCCCTTTTATTATTTCCTGACCAAAACTGCCTTTGTATCCAAGTCTAACAACCTTGGAAGAACGCAGATTCTGTGCTAAATATAATAGTGACCCTTTTCCACTTAATGAGTGGCTGTCTGAATTCCCAGCACTGATCTCATTCCAGTTCCTTCTGAAGTTTACCTTTTACACTTGTGTTGGTTTTAGCCAGTGGTCATGGTGTCAAAGGTCATGAACTTGTACACTTCCTCCCCCCAAATTCACTGTATCAGTAACAATTTGTGAGGATCCTTCTAATTTATTTAATTTTGCCACCATTGGTTCACAAAAGAATAAAGCCCCCCCCCCCTTAAATAGATAGCAAATGGATGATAAAGGAGAAGAAAAAGAATGGAATTCATCAGCATCTTAATTATCTTAGTTTTAAGTTCGTCTATAAGTGTGTCTTTATGGATGTAGTTTTACTAGCTTAAAGCATCTAATTGAAGCCAGATCCTTACATCTCTTTGGATCAAGGAGGAATAATAAGCCCAGAACATTTTATCCCTACAATCCAGAAACACTTAGGCAGCT
>NW_005354174.1:1734278-1786768 GCF_000412655.1 Myotis brandtii
CTCGCCCAGCTTCTTTCGCCACCTAAGACCTTAGCATGATCTAAGATGGTGATGAAGGGAGTATTTATTCCTGTTTTAATGGGTGCAACCAACAAAGGAGGGTGGGAGCTCAATTATTAGTGATTGTTCAGAGGATCTAGTTTTTTTACATATGGTATAATGGAGCCCACTCATTATTTTCAGCCCCTTTATAGAGGTTGTGGTTACCCTGTTGTTATGCCAATGTTATTCTGTTAGTCAGGATGGCTAGATTTTGGCTAGACCAGTATTTCATCTCTGGATAGAGGAATTACCTGAATGAGCCCTCACAGACTGTTCTAGAGGGGTGCATGTTCCAAACCTAAACCTAGAAAGGCTAAGTTAGTGGTTCCTAATATTCTGGGGTCACAGGCTGCTCTGGAATTTATGACTCCTCTCCAGAAATAAGTGCAGAGACTTCTTATACACACACAAAGTTTCGTATGCTTTCAGGGGGGCCAGGACCCCTCGGAAATCCACCCGTGGATCCCAGATTAAGAGAATTCATTTGACCCCTGTGGGTAGTCACTAATGCTACTATAGCCTAAGCATGTCCCTCAGACAAAAACTATACTGAGGACAGAGGAACCAGAGGGACTGTGCAGGATTTGAGAAAGAAAAGCGCTTTAGCTTTGGAAGGAATTTGTGTTTGCCATTGAATAAGGTGAGGCAAGCAGGTAGAGTAGAGCCTGGTCCTGGAGGCTGGGAGACCTGCCCTGCCCTGAGGTCACATGGCTGAGAGAAGGGCAGGAAGCCAAGAAAGAAACGGGCAAAGTTCCTGTAGTTACCCTACCCCCGTGGGTCAGGCTGGAGCTCACTGGTCTAAACTCAGGGAAGTGCCTGTTCCTTTGAGGAGAGGTTTTCAGAATCAGAAAACTGTACTTGGGAAACAGAACTCTCTCTGCTGTTTATGTTTCCTACAATGATTTTCTCTTGCTCTCCTCATGGTTTTGTGTGAGATTTGCACTAAGATCAAACACAGAAAGGGAGCGTGCAGAGACATCCTTGAGTGGGAAGAAGAGCGCCTGCAGGGATGCGAACAGCCCCCTCCTCTTCTCTGCAGGGAGCTCCCAGGGAACTAAGTGCATAGACACACACACACACACACCCACCCACCCTCTGGGCACTCTCCTTTCAGGTTTTCTACCCTAAGGAGTTTTGCCTTTTGTTTTAGTACGCTTGCCTCTGTTTTTGCACTCATTTCTGCATATTTTTGCTTCTCCCCGTCCCCCCGTCCCCCCCAGTAGGAAGGGCAGTAGGACCTTCCTTGTGTTGGAAAGTGTGACTCCTGTGTGTGGGACTTGGCTCTAGTTTTAGCCTTGAACCGGCTCAGAGTTAGGACAACCCCATCTCATCTTGCTGTGAGATTCTGTTAAGCCCCAGTGGTGTTGAGAAATTATCGAGGAGACTATAGACACACTGAAATCTTTAACCAGAGAAGCTGCCTTCACAGGAAACCATAATTTATAGTATCTGTTCAAAGGATTTGAAAGCACTAAAGTAAAAGGCCCAATAAGTACAGTATTTTTCCAGAGTCATTGGATATTATCCTAAGGAACGAAAGCTGCCACCTTTTAAGTCACAGACCAATTTTCTGTATGGAAATGCAGCAATTTTTCTTGTAGGCAGCCCTAGTCCGAGTGGCGAACCACATTCTTGTGCTTCTAAAACGCCTCCTTTAAAGTGGCTTCCACAGCAGAGGAGAGATGCTTATGTGTCCCCCTTGCCCAGCCCCCCGTACTTAGAGACACAGCTTTCCTTGAAGCTGGGATTTTACCATAACATTAGTGTTGCTACTCTATGCTCTTCCACATGTATACCAGTATGTTTGTTTGGATATATGTCATTTGTCTATCAAATTTACTTTTTCCCCTAAAATTTTCAAGCAAAATAGCTTTCCCTGGCCCATCACTACATACCCGCAGAAATACTGCACTAGAGCAAACATCGGTAGAGGTCATTTTTTTTTTTTAATCGCTCTCTTCTGTTCCCATTTTACAGATAAGAAACGAGTTTTGTCACGTTCAGGCACTTGCTCAGGGTCAGAAACTCAGGAAGTGGCAAAGCTGTTCCGACCCATGTCTTTCTTGAGTTACAGATCTATCACACAAGACCATGTGGGCGTCAGTGAGTCCTAGCTTCAAAAGAAGGAAGAAGGTGGTTTTAAAAATAGTCCACAAAGTTCGTGGTTGTGTTATTCGGGCACAGCGAGCCTAGTTTCCCAGAGAGCTTGGAAACGAGTAAGTTTGGATTCACATGCAGGTCTTATTGTCACTATAAACACTGGGAATAATGTTTTATTACTAGATACATTTCGGCAAAAAAGAGCGAGGAGGGCCCTGGCCGGGCAGCTCACCCTGATGCACCTGGGCTGGGGGTTTGGTCCCCGGCCAGAGCACATGCAGCAGTCAATGAATGCATGCATGCATAAATAAGTGGAACAACAACTCAATGTTTCTCTCTCCCTTCCTCTCGCTCTAGAATCAATAAATAAAATAAAATTTTTTTAAAAGAGTGAATAGGGGTCTAATTTCCCTCAAAACCATTATCTAGCAGGGGCTGGGGTTTCTTTCATGCACAGAAAAGCAGTCTCAGCTAGGAATCTCGGTTGCATTTACAGCAGCTTGGCAGACCCTTGAATGGAGCTCATTTCCGGGCCCGCGTGCTAGTGCTGCCCTGAGAACCCTCTTGCTTGTGAAGAAAACCTTCAGAAACCCTAAGTCCTGAGTTTCCTCCTGAGGCTCCAGGACCCATTTTCTCTTTCTTAAAAGGAAAACAACAGCAAACCAAACAAGCAAAATGGTGGGAAATTCTTTGCAAGTCCTACTTTATTCCCAGCCTTTCTCTCTCTTCTCCATTGCTGCTTTATTTTATATAGCATCTTCAGCCCTTGTGTAGTGGAAATAATTGTTATTACCATTATTAAAGTAATTCTTTCCTTTATTATGATTTTCCAGCCCTACATCTATTTAGCAGGCCTCGCAGCTCGCCTGAGTCTGAGCTGCTATTGTAAGATACAAAGTTATGTTGCCGGCATCGTTTTGGAATTTCATGGAATTTGCTTCCCCATTGACTATATTTCCAGATGGAACCATGTGCTTAAGTGTTTGTTTTAGGCCCCCACCAAGTCATTCCTTTGCAATGGTCTGTAGCTACACTGCTCTCCCTTGGGCCTAAGCTGTGTGACTAATTGGGGTGTGATAAACTTCGACACCACTTAACAAGAGGCTAAAACTACTTCTTTTTCTTTGTTTTTCTCCATATTATCTAGCAATACCCTTTGAGGGAGCAGGAAGAAGAGGTGATGAGGATTAGAGCTCATTGGGAAGGCTCTGAATGCCCGAGTTTCATTTCGGAAGCTTCACACCTTTGAGCCCCAGGGAGAAGTTCTGACCTCGGCTTTTATAGGTTTTGCTGTATAATCCGAGCTTCCCAGAACACTCTGTAGCTAATGGCTTTCGCAGAAGTGATTTTACCACTAAAGATGGCCATCAACCAGGCTTGTCTTAGTTCCATGTCCAGATCTAAAAATGACTGTTAACTTGACTTACTATGCTAGTTAAATATTTCTAAGAAGGGTTTCTTTCTAGGTCGCAGACTTGGGATCAAAACACAGTAAAAGGAGGGCTCCCCTCAAAAGTGGAGCAACAGATATGGTTTGAAGATGATGCCAGGCAGGCTGGAGAGGGATTCTTGACTTAGCCCTGCCCTCCCCTCGCTGCGGGACCTCGGCCGCGTCCCAGCCTCCCTGTCCCATGCTTTTCAACTTGAAAATGAAAGGATTGGACCAGCTCTTTGGTTTTGAGGGCCTCCCTCTTCAACCCTCCTCTCCAACAGGACCCCAATATATAAAACAGATACAAGTGAAGAGGTTTCATTAATGGAGGCTACAGGGAAAATCTTTCTCTGGCCCCACTTCTGGCCCCAGAGGCACTTCTACTTTATTTGATCTTTCTTGAAGAGCTCTTCCAGCTGTGGCATTCTGCGATTCTAATTAATCTGAATTGAGCTTTATTAAAATCAGTAGAGGATATTATTATTATTATTATTATTATTATTATTATTGTCATTCAGTACCCACATCGGGGAGGGAAGAAATGGTCTTAAGTTGCAGTATGATTTTAGTTAGTAGAAGATATAATTCATTGATGTTAAAGACAAGCACAGGTCTAAACATTAGCCTGTTAGAAGTTGTAGAAATGCACAATAGAAACTCCCTTCCTTTGCTCCAGCAAGAACACAGAGGAGCAGATAAAAGATGAACCTGCCATCATTAGACCTCACTTCCTAAATATTTTCCACTGAGCTCCAGTATACAGTTCCCTCTTCTTCCTTCTCCTCTCTCAGATCCTAGATTACTGCAGTTTGGAATTTTGGCCCTAAAAGTGTGTTTCTGGGTTCCTTCCATCCCCCTCTCTAACTGGAGCCAGCTCAGAAGTCCTCTCATTCCTACCTGTCATCGCTGCTAATACCTTGCAGATCCAATACCAAACTGTTGCATAGGATTAAATTCTGAGCCTTCCAGGAAAAAATTTCAGAAAGTGTTCCTTTGCTGTTGTTAATTGCAAAATAAACAGCTCTCCCTCCCAGGGAGTGGGGTTTCCTTCTCCTTTGGTGGGCTTCCCTCTAGCCATGCAGGGGCTGCTGGGGGCCGATTTACACCTGCAATTCCAGACCAGTTCAGAGTGCCCACTTCAGTTTCTCAGTTTGCATTATTTCACCAACCCAATGACGGGAGGCTAATCATTCCAGCCTTTTCTGAGCCATGTGTGGCCTCTCCCAGCCAGCAGTGTTCCCACTGGTTGTTAGACGTGGGCCTTAAAGTCAGGATTTCTCCCCCCAAAAGAATAATAGCAAATTCTGCTTAGCATTTTCTGTCAGCCAGGCACTGCCCTAAACACTTTAAATTTTTTTATTTATTGATTGCTGAGAGAGAGAGAGAGAGAGAGAGAGAGAGAGAGAGAGACATCGATTTGTTGTTCCACTTACGCATTCATTGGTTGATTCTTGCATGGGCCCTGACTGGGGTCAAACTTGCAACCTTGGCTTATCAGGATGATTCTCTAACCAACTGAGCTACCCAGCCAGGGCCTGTCCTAAACACTATTAGTGTGTTGACTGCTTCAGGCTCCTGAAGAATAGCCAGACAAGGCCCAGGTAACAGGATGGGTACCGAGTTTCCAGAATCCTCCATGACTAGTTGTAGCCAAATGACTTGCAGGCAGGCTTGCAGACAGATCCCAAATGAGTGTCCTTCAATTAAAATGTACAATTTTGAGAATTTGGGGTTTTTTGTGTGTGTTTTTTTAAACAAGCAAATGAACCACTTGAGTTGCCTGTGTATGAAATGATTGCTTGGCAGGTAGAGTTATTATTATGCTATTATGTTAGAAATGATTAACAAGGGCTTAATTTCATTCCAAACAGACTGTGTCAAGGCGATTGGGCGCTGCAGAAATACAGTGAAATATGAGAATTCCGGGCCTGTAGCAGAGGCTGAGCTAGAGACCCCAGTCAGTCCTACCCCTTTCTAAACAGCCTCAGCCATGAAACTTTCTTGACCTTTTCACCTTTAAACTTTGTTTGAACTTGGAAAGAAGACTTTTGAATTATTTTTAAAAAGGAAAAAAGAGAAGAAAAAAAGAAAGACAGGAGTAAGAAGGTTGGGGGAGGCTGTGGAGGAGATGTGGAGACTGAGGGAAGGGTCTGATTATATGTTAGCGTAGCAGTAATACTAGGAAAATAATCCTCCTCTTGTGTAGGAGATTCTGCTACTGGGAGCCACAGGGTAATCAGCTCACATGACATACCCAGAGGCTAATGCTAGCCTGTGCTGTTTTTGAACATATTCAAACAAAGGCTGATTATCCAAACAAGAATTTGGACTGCAGCAGTCGGACCGGTAAACTATAGTTAGTAAAACTTGGCGCCTTGCGAGCCTGGAATGTTACAATTGCAGCTGGGTCTTCGTTTGTCAGGCAGTCTCGCTAAGCAGTAAAAGCAGAGATTTTTATCTCCCCAGGACTCAGTTTTAACTCCTTGGTTGCAAAGAGGAAAGTGCCCACTGCCGCGTTAAGGAGGCCATGGCGTTTTCCCGGTGTCCTGTGGGAGGGCGAAAGCAAGTTGTTCATCTTCTCCGATCTTATTCTAGAGAGTGAATAATGGCTATTCGTTTATTCTTTTAACCAGTCTTTATTAAGTGCTACTGTGGACAAAGCCCTGTGCTAGATACTCTATTTCTGTACAAGTGGGTATAATAGACGGCATAAAATTGTTACCAAAAAGTTACTCAGTATTGCCAGTAACTTTGTGAAGGGGGATGGGGAAGATACATAAAGGCTTATCGGAGAAGGTGTCATTGAAATAACTTTGAAGGAAGGCAGGCTTGAATCTTCTAAGGTGGCTTTAAAAGTGATTTTATGCAGCGGGAACAGCACAAATAAAGGAACAGAGGCAGGAAGGTTGGATAGTGGATGTGAAGGGAAGTAGTAGAAAAGAAGTCTGCCAGGCCTAAGGGAGTGGCCTTGATTGGTAAATCAAGAAACCATTGACAAGTTTTCTTTAGCTTTTACATAGCTACCTTTCATAACAATAAGTTAACATATGTGGAAAGTTCATCATCTCTTGGGACGTCAGGTCCTCATGATAATTCTCTGAGAAAACTGAGATTCAGAGAAACTGAGTAACTTTCCCAGGATCACACAGCCCATTAAGTGGCAGAGTCAAGATTCAAACCCAGTCTGACTCTAGTTCCCCAGCTCTTTCCCACTTTCCTGGTCTACTCCCTATGCCTTTTAAATTTGCTGATGATCATAATGCAGAATGAATTAGGCATATTTTTATATGGAGGCAGGAAACTCGATTCTAATGGAATATCACTGTTCTTGAATTAGATGGTTACAGTGCAGAGTCTTACTTTACATGAATGGTCTTTATATTGGAGATCCATATGCAGCTGCAACAATCACCACTCTTGAGTTGGTGGAAGCATACGGGTCCTAATAAGTTCATGGGAACCAGAGTATTTCTTCCTGACCAGTGCCGTCATAACGAGACAACCTGCTCTCCCAGTCACTTCCGACCGTGACTTTACGGTAGCAGAGCTGACTGGCAGCTCAGGTCTGATATGCATTTATGACGTTGCCTTTTCTGAGAAACACGTTTGATGCCATTAGTCGATGCCTCCCTACTTCCCGGTTTCCACAGGGCGTCTTCACCGTGCTCTCGTCCTCTGCTGACCCCGCCACCCTCTTGTTTTCCTTCCTGTCCTCTTTGATATACTCTGTTATTGTAAGCCAGGCTTGCGGCTTCTGGGAGGGGTGATTGGCAGGGTCAGTCAGACATAAGCACTGGAACGTGCGTCCCAGAGGTGGAAGCCAGATTTCCTCTCCGGGCCCCGAGGCCAACTCCTGTGATAGCTCTGTGGCTAGAAATAGCAAAGATCGAAATGGATATTGCAGATAGTCCAGACAAGCACATAAGAAATCCAAGTGCTTGGGTTCTTCAGGTTTTTAAATTTATTTTGGATATTTTGAACCATAGAAGCGATATAACATGTCTGTGTGTCAATGTTTCATATGCATGGCGTATAGGTTGGGTTTACAGTTCTTAGGGGGAGAAGTTTAGGTGCTGATTTAGTGAGCTTATTTTTGAAAAGCAAAAGCAAGAGTGAATAAAATAGCAGACTGTCACATTACAGATAGTGGGAGTCCATTAGCACCAACATTATTATTTAGCTTGGGTTCAAACAGGTTCTCTGCCTAGTGAGTCTGGAGAGGAGAAACCAGCTTGAAGGGCATTTCCATCAACGATAGTTCCGTATCCAAGAGGGAAGCCTGGGTTTGAAGTACTGACGTAGCTGTACATATCTTCAAGGGGGTTTATTTGTTTGCTTTGTCTTTTAATTCAGTTTGCAAGGCCTTGAGCAGAGAGCTCCAAAACCTTTGGGGAAACTGTTGAAATGCTAGAGATAAGTTTCCATGACTTATGGTGCTTTTGGAAACTAGGGTGGCCTCGTGATGAGCCATTTTCCCTTCCTGGCGTTAATTATTTGCGTTTTGTCAGTGGCCCTAAAATTAATATAGAAAGGGAATTTCGTTTACTTTGGGTGATCATGTTTCACTGTATTAATGTCTCAGGCGTAGCAGAGGATAACATGCTCCTGTTAAGATCTAGCTCATGCTGAAAGTACTCAACGTGGCTTTTGGAGATTAGGTTTCCCTACTTAAAATTAAGAACTTAAAGATTTTAATCAAGATAATCTTAAAATGTCTTAAGGTGCAACGTATTCTGGAGGTGATACTACTTGGAATAGTAAAGACCAAAGGAGAAGTTGTGAGTTAATGTTTACTCTTTTATTACTATTTTAATCAAATGGCTTTACAACTTGACCTTTTAAATGTGAATATGTTTTTTTAAAAGAACACTCAGGTATGTGAAGCCATAACTGCTGTGCTGGAAGTTCACAAGCCACCGTCTTCTACCTGAGCTTTAAATATGTGCAAGAGGAAAATATCTTCATTGGTATTTCCTGTGGGGCGATTGCATGGCCATGGTGACAGGTATTTTGGTGGAGGGAAAAGCATCTTTTGGGCCTGGCTGGTGTGGCTCAGTGGTTGAGTGTTGACCTATGCACCAGGAGGTCACAGTTCGATTTCTGGTCAGAGTACATGCTTGCTTGGGTTATGGGTTTGATCCCCAGTGGGGGTGCCTGCAAGAGGCAGCTGATCAATGATTCTCTCTCATCATTAATGTTTCTATCTCTCTCTCTTTCTGCTTTCCTCTCTGAAGTCAATAAAAAAATATTTTTTTAAAGACCATTTTTTTGATATTTGGGAACTGTAACCATGTCACCTCAAATAATAATGGTAATGATGTTGATGATAATAGCAGGAGCTACCACGTACTAAATGCCTGCTCTGGGGACAAGATAATTTCTGGTCCCCACAACCAGCCTGTCAGGTAAAATAGTGTCTTTATTTCACAGATGAGAGGATTCAGCCTAAGAGAAGGAGATAAGCTTTGAACCCAGTTTTCTCTGACTCCAAAGTCCACATTCTTTCTGCTACACCACGATATTGAAAGGAATGAGTTGTAGCTGATGCTCATTTAAAACTTACCCGTTTTACCAGCATGCCCTAAGAAGTTCACAACAGATCTTATCTAGGAGACCAAATTCTTTTACTCATGCCATTGAGCTCTACGACTAAAGGGCTCCTTTCTCCTAAATTAACCCCAAACACACTGAAGTATTTCTTAACTAAAACTTTCCCCCAAAAGAAGCATTCTTAAAAGGCACTGAGGGTTGTTATTCTTAAACTGATTTTGATGAATTCGAGGGCAAAAATAGGTTCGGCTTGTGATTAGATTTCAATATGCCACTCTTCCTTGGGAATTTTCCTTTGTTTGGGCATGAAGGAAACTTGCCATGAGAAACCTTCTGCTCCTTCTCGCTCCACTCTCACTCCTCCTCCCCACCTCGCACCCTTCATGAACCCAACCTGAAATTGCAATCCTATTAGGATGTCTTCAGGGGACCCTCAGTACAGTCGATACAGTGAATTCATAGATTTGACATCAGGGGTTTGATAGTGACTCTGAAAGTCAGTGAAGAATTGGCTGTTATTACTGATTAGTATGTTGGCATGTAGGAGGCATGGGCAAAGCTTGTGGGTCAGCCTGTTTGACCACCCAGCACCTGCATCTACGTCCTTGGGCTCTGTTGTTCTCTACTTGTTGTCTCATGGTTTGATTTCACACACACACACACACACACACACACACACACACACACACACACACACACACACACACACACACACACACACACACAGAGCAAAAAAACAACAACAATGTAGCTATCTCTTTATGCTAATGATGGAAGAGAAAAGAAAGTAAATAAGCCTAATAAAAGAATAGTTCTTAGGGAAAACCAGTTCAAAAATTGTACTTTCTCTCCCTACTAACAGCATTTAACACCTAGGTGTTGAAAACAATGTTTGTTGAATAAATGCTTACATTTTCTAAGAAACCTACTCCCTCTCATAATAATGGAATAAGATTCAGGAGGTGAGTGTGTTTTAATTAAAGGGGAATGGTTTCCTAGCACTAAGTACACCCAGGACCCAAATGGCTCTTGTTATCCCACAGCAAGAAGCCAAGAACTTGAGGAAGACAGTTCAAATATCCGAATTAGACCTAAAAGAGACCCTTAGATGTGGCCTGCTTAGCCCTTTCACAAATCACTATATCTTAAAACAGAAAAATATTGATAGTGGTGTTTTAGTAACGTTCATGTCTATTTTGAATCCAATCCATATTTGGGTGCTGTTGCTAGGCTTAGACCCCAGGCCTCCTCTGTTTATATTTTATGTTTTCAACACGACAAGAACTTCCTCACTGACTAGCCTGCGATGTGTAGATCCTTCCTCCAATTAGAAGGACATCACTGGATGCAAATTATTGCAGAGAGCTGTGGCAGAACTTACAGTTACAGTCTCATGAGATGCATGGAGCCTGGAATTCAGGAAGCTGAAGGGAGAATTCGCATTCATATCCTCTCTTCTATCAATCAACCTACTTTTTTTCAGAGGGATTAATCTCCCGGTATTTTTTGTTTGGTTTGGTTTGGTTTGGTTTGTTTTGGTTTTGAACCATTGTTGAGCAGAAGGAATTGTGGTGATCACTGCCTTTATGAACTAACCCCAATTTCTTCCAAACTGATTCTTGAGACCTTCATTTATAATCTCATGTAATGGGTGCAAACTGTTCCATCATTGGCAATATTAGGATTTATTTTGCCAATTCTTTAGAAGGTAGTGTCTTTAAAAGACAAAGAAGAGGCTTTCAGTGGGTTATATAAAAAAAAAAGAACGTAAGGAAAGTCAATTCAGTCTATAGCAGTGACATGAGCAAAGGCCTGAGTTTGGAAATGGCAACCTGAAGGTAGCAAAAATATGTCATAAAGAATAACAGCGTGGCTCAGTTGGTTGGAGCATCATCCCTTATACTGAAAGGTTTCAGGCTCAATTCCCAGTCACGAGGGCTGTGAAGCCAATGGGACAGCTCTTTAGGGTCTAGAGACCTAATCTTTGTGGACCAACGTCGTGTGAAAGCTGGGAGGCCTCCTCCTTTGACCTCTTCATTTGAGCAAAAATGAAGCTCTGAGGGTTCGAGTGATCTGCCCCAGGTCCCACAGTGATTGAGAGGGCTGACACGAAGGAGACCCCGATGTGGGCCACCTCACATATTGACCAGGGATTGTTTTCTGTGCTGGGACAGCCCTATACCTTTCCTGACCCCACACCTGATCTGTTTACAGCAGCATTCTGGACATGGTTGAATCAGGAATCGGGTTAAAATACAGGATGGGGCAAAAGTAGGTTTATAGTTTGTGAGTATGCGAAACACAGAGTTTATTCTTGTATTATTATTTATTATTTTCTACACAAACAGCTATAAACCTACTTTTGCCACAACCTGTAGATTGAAATTAGTCCCTGGGTCTCTTTATCTACTTCCAAAATCTTCTAAGGGTGTTCTAAGCATCCCAGTGGTCAGAGGGTGGACTGAATGTGTTGGGGTAGTATATCCAGTAACATTTGGGACATGACTCACCTGGCATGGCCTATGTACCTGAATTATAGCTGTTGTTGCAAGTACTCTCTCGTGGTAACAGAATTTCCTTTTTCTTTTTTAAAATGAATGTGGCTAGTTTTGCCTTTGCGTGTGGGTGTGGGTGTGTGTAGAATAACCTAATTGGCAACCAATCATGAAGTTCTCTTTGAGCCTGATGCTGTCCCATCATTTGGAGACCCATTTTGGTTAATTTGTTTTTCCATATAGTTGCTAGTGGGAAAAATGCATTGCTTTGGTACTGAAATTAACTTGATTGATGTGTCTTTGACTTTGTCATTTTCCAGTGGCTCAAAAGGTTATTTCCCAAGTGTTTAATTTTTTTAAGTACAGTGTATATTAATTTAACTGCTACTTTCTGATATTCATCACTCTGTGAAAAATTATTATAACTGCATGCATTGAACAGACTTTTATTTACACTGCAAATTCTATTCTATTGTAGAGTTATTCAACTCAAAGATACCATGCAAATTTGACAAAGATGAGGTTTTTAGAAACTGGAACCATTTATTGATTTGCTAAATATAATTTTCACATTTTCTTTATAGTATTCTATAATATATCTTTCAGAAGGAAACACTTAAAGACTAATGCAATCTACAGGAACGGTTCAATCAGAAGTAATGAGTGAAGAGGTCATTCTTGTCTGAAATACTTACATTAAAGGGTTTCCAGTCTTTGAGGTATAAAGTTCTTCCATGAAAAATATGGATTGCATTGGGCTTCTGAATTCTGTACAACATGTCACAATTTTTGCTCTTGGGCTAAAGATAGAAAGTAAAATAAAATGTTCTTTGTCCATTTAGTTATCCTTGACTCCATGAAATTCTCCAAAGTAATTACTGGTGACCACAATACCACCTACCAGCAAGAGAAGCATTGACCTGGTGCCAACTGCCTTATTGCTGACCACAGCTGCTCTTGACTAGAGCAGATGTTTCTCCTTTTGCCTTGCCAGTAAAAATTTATTGAGCAGTTTTGCAAATACAGAGCAACATACTCTGCCTGATGAGCAACCAGAGATCTTAGCCACCTTATGCAATAATGTTAGATTTCTCCTGTCTACTGTGAGGCCCCCACTCCAGGTCCCATGCATCTCACCTCCCAGGCCTCAGAACTTTTAAACTAAAGTCGTCTTCGGTTTGCTTCCCTACCCACCCATTTAATTTTCTCCAAGAAAATAATGTTGGAAGAGTAACCACACTTGTGGTTGCAACTTGCTGCTTTAAAAAGCTGTCTCATTGGAACTTTGCTCCTACCAGTTGTGGGTTTGCAAAAAGGAGTGAGGGTACTTTACTGGGATGTTTTGTTAGGGTGCCTTTCTGAAATTTTCCACATCTCTTTGGTTTGGATGTTGACTTGGAAATCTCTTTGGAATTAGCTTCCTTTTGGAGAGCTTTCGGCCTTCCTGAGTGCTTCTTGAATCCTTTCCCCATCGAGGCAGCCAAGGGAACGTCTGATCGCACCGCTTTGTATCTATCATGGATGGTGCTGTATTTGAGTCTGAGAGTTGAAGCACTTTAAAGGCTTGCTTTTGCTTTTGAGTTGGAATGGATGACTTAATACAATTTCTCTCCATGTTCCTTGTCCAAACATAAAGGAATGATTTTCTAGTTATAACTGATACTACTTTCAAAAGAAAAAGGAAAAAAGGAAATCTAAAGGACTACTCCCTTCAGTGGTTATAGCCTATTCCCCAAGACCTTTGAAAGAAAACAAACTCATGAAGATAATTCATGCCAGAGCCTTGGGCCTAGGAGGACAGGTAGGATATAAGATCAGAGGGCAAAGGCCATGTGGTGAGAATTTGCCTGGTTTGTGCTTCTTCAGCAGGGAGGCAGTAGCAGTGACCCGAGTCCCTCAGTGGCTATTCCAGGAGTGTGTCACTGTGGGAATTTATCTAGCCGGCTTTGTGGCAGATGACCAATTCCGATAGCCTGATGCAAAGGCTCCTAACACACATGATACCAGGACTTCATTGAATATTCTATTGAGTCCCTATTAGGATACAGAGGATAAAGTGAGTGACTACTTTAGATCTGTAGATCAAGAAGTTTGCAGCAGTATGTTCACTTTTAATACTTTAACCCACTTGGAGTAATTTAAAGTAGTAGTATATGCTCAAATACTTGTAACTTAAAACTTTAATCTTCTTTGAGTTTAAGAGAAGAACTTGTTCAGATTAATGTATATTTCCCTACTTTCTCTACTACTCCTGAAAAAAAAAAGATTATTTTTAAAATAAGAACGTTGAAAGAATTATCAGCACTACTAGACTGGGTATTTGGCTCAAAACTGGGGCATGTTTTTTCTCCCCTCTAATGTTTCCAGAGCAGAGCACTCCTTAACTAGGATGAGAAAAGTTAATTTTAATCCTCCAAAGGCTTATTTGCTAGCACAAAAGGTCACAAAACACACCCAAAAACTCTACTGCTGAAATCTTAAGGACAGCGATCTCAGCAGCAGAATGGTCCAGGTCTAGAATCCCAACATAGAATTGTGTCGCTGGCTGAAGAAACAATTTGTTTTAGGAGCAATTAATACAAAACTACTGAATCGAAGAGCCTTCTCTTAATCTGTCTAAGGCAGCCGTGGGCAAACTACGGCCCACGGGCCGGATCCGGCCTGTTTGAAATGAATAAAACTAAAAAAAAAAAAAAAGACCGTACCCTTTTATGTAATGATGTTTACTTTGAATTTATATTAGTTCACACAAACACTCCATCCATGCTTTTGTTCCGGCCCTCCGGTCCAGTTTAAGAACCCATTGTGGCCCTCGAGTCAAAAAGTTTGCCCACCCCTGGTCTAAGGGAAAACGCTTTGTTCATGCTGTTCCGGGGATCTCAGAAGAGAACTATTGAGAAGAGGTTGTAAAATGGGGGTAGAAGTTCTTTCCAAGGATGTTCCCTGCCCAATCTATATATATAAAAGCCTAAGCGACCAGCCTACTGGCCAGTAGCTATAATGCACACTGACCACCAGGGGGCAGATGCTCAATGCAGGAGCTGCCCCCTGGTGGTCAGTGCACTCCCACAGCGGTAGCACCACTCAGCTGACAGACGGGTGCCAGATGCCAGGCTCACAGCTGGCGAGCACAGTTGCAGCAGCACAAGCCTCTCCCACGGACACTCCCCCTGCGAGCTTGAGCAGTGGGCGGCATAGCATCCAGCCCGGGCTCAGGATCCTCCCCGGCCGCTTGCCTATCGCGCACTACTTTGTGCTGTGCTGTGCGGGATCAACGCAGACAGCAGGCTGGAGCCCGACGAGCTGGTGGATAAGACCAGGCTGGGGCGACGCGGAGGTCCACTGATCCCCGCAGGCCAGGCCGAGGGACCCCACCGGTGCACGAATCTGTGCACCGGGCCTCTAGTATTTTTATAATTACCACCCATTAATCTGGGATCCGTCAGAAGGAAGAAAGACTTGCTGCATCAAACTGGTTGATGTAAAAGATGGAATGTAAAAATGTGATGACCCAATGTTTTCAAGCTTTGTTTTGAGCTGATTTTTTTAGGGTATTAAAATGTCACCTGCCCCAGGGATTAAGAATCAGACATGGAATGAAGCAGGCTTGAAGAGGATCAAAAAATAAGTTACTAAATCATAGCAGCCATTGGAGGGCTAGGGAAATGGCCTCGCTTTCCTATGGGGAAGGTCTTTTCCTTGAGTTTGGTCTCTTGTTTCCTCAGCACCTCTATGAATTAAAAGGGAGGGGAAGAGAGGCAACCCAACTTAAAATTTAAGTTTTGATCACTTTAAAGTAGTAGATTTGTGAACAAGTGCTCCTTCCGACAGTGTGAATGCTGATGTACTGTGAAAGTCAGGCCTGCTGAGCCATTGGAAGAATTCTCAATATATTGTGCAAGTTTTGATGGCAAGAGGACTGAGAGCAAGGCTTGTTTTCCATATAAAAAATCGCCTTAGGAATGAAGGTTGTAACTGAGGACTGCTCTGTACTGTATCAAGCCATAATATCCAGTGAGTCAAGAAGGCATTAGGGAAACACTGGAGATATCACAAGAAACATTTGAGTTAATGTTTGAGATAAGGAAGATGACTATCTCTGGAAAGAACCCGAAATTAAAGGGCTCAGGCTCCCATTTTCAGACAACTAAAGGGAGTTCCTTTTAGGGATGCTTTCTTTCCTTCATGATGGAAGTGGGGGGTGAAGAGCCAGGTGGAGAACTAGAAAGCAGGCTGCTAAGCTCACCTAGGCCACGAGACCTTGGGCTGCTGTTGCCCATCTCGGCTTCAGTTTCCTCACCTGAAATTAACTGATGACCCCACACCATCTCTGTGGGCCCTTCTGGTCCAAGGAGTCTGTGAATCTGTTTTTTGAACATTATCTTACAATGGATAATCCTGGGACGCTTTCATCATTTATGGCTGCTGCTGTGGTATTCCACGTCACTGGGAATACTTAATGCTTAGACCACTCAGAGACCAACGCCCAACTCTACTGTTTCCGCCTAGCCAGGCATTCAGAGGACCAAACACCCTCACCCCCGGTCCTGCACCCAAGAAACCCTTAACTCAGAAAGGACATTTCATTTCCTGGGAGCCTGTGATTCAGGCATATCTCACTGGTCATGGAGCTGAGCACTGTTTGGCCAACTGGAAGGTGAGACAGTGGAGGCCTCGGCCCCATGAAGATGCTATCAAGTGAGCTGGCCTTCCAGGGATCTGTCAGCTGGTGACAAGCTGGGGCGAGTCCAATCCCTCAGTTCACTTCAGGCCTGATGCTAACGAATGTGGGATTCCTCGCTGAAGAAAAGGCCGGATCCTGGTGTGTCCAAGACTCTGCCCTCGAAACGTCTGGGTTGATGACTGATATGTTAGTCTCTGGGGACAGGGCTGTACAGTTGAGAAAAGTAGCAAGAGCATCAGATCTCGGTAGGTCATCTGGCCCCCATAAAAAAGCAATAGCAACTGGGGAAAGGCTAGACTGCTAGGTTCCCAGCTCTATTGGATTATTAGACAAAGCTACCCACTCCATCTTTGTTTATAGAACTCGTTTTCAGGGACAAGTGTTTTATAGTGAGGCGGAGGTTGCTAAGGAGCTATTTATAATGAAGATCTCAACTACGTGAGCCCTCTATCAAGCCTGATCTAAAGGAACTTTGCATGGGTGGCAGTTTAGGAGAAAAAGGGAGAAAAGGATAAGGGGGAAAACTAATAAAAATAGCTGAGATCACTCAACAGTTATCAAGAAACAGATACTACAGTTTTATAACACTAAGTACTAAAAGTATATGCACTCTTAAAAGGCAATTAAAACGTATGCTCTGAAACTATAAAACATTTTCTTTTCATCTGCAACATAGAGGGCAGATTACAACACATTAATAACGTTTTGTTTAGAGTTCAGTTTCTGATGGTTTCCAAATGTAGTCTGTGTAGATTAACCAGAAGGAGTCCAGTTCCCTTTTTTAAGAGCGCTTGTAAAGGAAAGCAATGTGGTAAGATTGTTATGAAAAGAGAGTGTATTTAGGAAATAGCACTTAGCAGGGTCTCTCTGAATGGCTGCCAGGTCAGGAAGCTGAAGTGCAAGGCTTGGCCCTTGTTCAGCCCCCCCAGTTCCAGCTCCTTGACCACACAGTACGTCAGGAACATGTCACAAGCCAGCCAGGAAGGCTCAGCCCCGCCCATGGGCCAGCTTGGCACGGCTGCTTTCACATAACCCAGGGCTCCAAAGGGGCCGGAGGCAGGCATTCCAGGGCCACGGGAACATGCTATTTTTTAAAATAGAAATGAAGAACTAAAAAAAAAAAAAAAGCCTGGGAATCAAACTGTTGCTGAGTCCTTCTGAAACATGGCCCCTCATGGAGAATGTCAGAGCTGAAAAAGGCCTTAAAGGTTATCTCATCCTCTGCCCTTGGCTTATAGACAAGGGAACTGACCAGCCCACAACAGTAGTGGCAGACTCAGTAGTGGAATCCGAATCTCTCAGCTCTCAGTCGACTAAGCCCGCTGGCTTTTGTACCTCAGTGGGCTAAGCCTTCTGTCTTAGAAGCTCTATCCTGTCCTTAGCGTCCTGTACCGCCTGGGAGCCCTGTGGACCCCTCCCTCTTGGATTTTGGCTAGCCTGTGACTTACTGCTATACTAGTTGCTCCTACTACTTGCCTTCCTATGCTGTGTCAGAGCCTCAGCTTCCTCGTCTGCAAAATGGAGCGAATGTCAGTGTTTAGTCCTCATAAGTATTGACTGAATCAATAAATATATGTAATAATTACAGTGCTCCAGCCTTAAGAAGGGCTCAATACTGTTAGCCATTATGATCATGAATGATAGCACTGATTTGGCATTATTACTGTCGTTTATGTTGTCATTATTATTGCTGCTATTATTTCTACAGTTGCTGTATCCCCAGTCTTCCTCAGGCACCTGAGCTTGGGTGACTAGGGTGTCGGTTCTATCATTAGTAGAGTAGACTGTCATGAAGGGCAGAATGGAGGGGATACTGAGTCATAAATACCTCTAGGCCAGTGCTTCATGAAGCCCTCCCATCAGGGTCCCGCCGAGGACCAGAGGTTTAGAGTGTGCTGGTGCTGTTTCGGGGGGAGGGGTTGCTTTTCTAACTTCATTATGTAATTTTGGTTGAAAGGGATTTAGAGATGATTGAGTAATTATGTCTTATAGTTCAGTCTTCTCAGCTTACATGTAGGAAAACTGAGGCTCAGAAAGATAAAGTGATTTGCTTGTCTCTGTCTTGCTTCCCTAAATTTCAGAATTGACTGGAGCTCTTGTCTTTATCTAGAGAAGGGAAACTGGAGGAGGAAGAGTCTTAGGATAATACCCACAAGACCTAAATCCTTTATCCTTTCTTCAACATCAGGCCCACTTCGACCCCATCTAAAGCCCCAGTTGTGACCTTATTCCTTAGTCAGCATAGAGACAACCCTGAGGAAAATGCTAGAGAGCCCGCCCCTTCCTTTGATATTACTAGAGAACAATCCCCTATAAAAGTTAAGTGGATGTTTGTTTTTTATTTAAAACCTTGAACAGATTTAACCCTGTCGGGCGCTACTGTGCTGCTTCACGCACAGCAGGGTCCTTTGAGGCCTCCCATAACATTACTCAAAAGAAGACTTCCTTCCAGGTTGCTCTAAAAACTGTGACCAGCACGTTCCCCTGCTTACTATCAGGCTCACTGGTTCAGAAAGTAAAATTACTTTCTTAGTTTATGCCTCAGTTGTCTTTTCCTTGAGCTCTTTATCTCTCCTTTTCCTTAGTATCACATCAGTTTCCTGTTTTTCTACAATGTTGATCAGGTCGTTGGTGAGATGAGGAAATTTAGCTATACTGCTTTAAATAGCAGATAAGTGTAGTATTTGGTTGCTGGAAGGGCCTTGTGTGCTTACCAACAACAAAACTGCATCAAACCTAGAAAAATCAACCATAAATCCACTCCAACCTTCCAGGAGAACCTTCTAGCTTTTCCCTTTTAAGATTTGAAGCTCTGGTATTGGCTGGGTACATGGAAACAGCCCTATTGTGCCCTCCCACTCTCTCTTTTACCTTCCTCTTTGGGACTCTCTTTGGCTTCATTAATCTAGATTTGTTCTGAAGGCATTAAAGTCGATTTTCAAAGAGCTGTAATTGTCACAGCAAGAGCACAATGACTTATTGAAGTTTCAGATTTTGCTTGGTTTGGAGCCTACCAGAGATTGGAACAGATTCCCTATCCTCATCTCTACCACAGAGTTGGATGAAAATGAAGTTTCTCCTTCCCTGGTGCTTGTCAAAAATACCCTTTTCAACTAATCACATTCCCGATTTTCCAAAGAGTAAAATCAAAGCTCAAGAGGTAGCTACTCATCTCAAGGTCACCTGACAAGGTCAGAAGAGAGCTTTGGTGAATTCGCCCAAGTTTCTTTCCCTTACAGCCTCCAAAACACCTCCAGATTATACTTTCTTTAGTTTCCACATTCCACTTTCCTATGTTTCTACTTAGTTTGACAACATTTTCAATGGGCAGAGTCTTTCGAATGTCATCAGCACCCACAAGTGCACCCATCCTTCTCTGGAAATGTAATCCTTGTACCGGGTGGTGTTCTTGACAGCCCTGACGTCAGAGTAGACTTGGCTTTATGCCTCCATCTCAGTAGTTGGCGTAAGTGCAGTGTATGTATTGAAACTTTCCTATTAGAAACTTATTCTTTGGAAGACTTTTATACACTTTTTTTTTTTTTTTTTGCTTGACCATACTATGTGTAGGGCTTGGGGATTAAAGGTTTCCTGACAGAGCTGCTCATGTGGAGAACCTTACTTACCACAGCTTTCTTTTCGCTGAGCTATTTGTATAAAGTCCTGGCAATTTGTTCAGATGTTTAGTAACACCTAATAAAATAATAAGTAGATGGGGTTTGACTCTAAGTAGGTTTGAGGCCCTGATGGTTTTCTCGCCAAGTTACTGTATGCAACTTTGCTCCTAGACTAGGGATGGAAGATGTCACGTTATCCTTGTTCTCTGATCAAGCTGAGAAATTATTTTCTGAAACTGCAGGTCACAAGTATATCATATGTATTTTCTGACTTTGATCTTTACTTTTTACAGGTAGTAAAGATTTCCCACCCACAGTCAACCTCTACTGCCTAGTGTCTCATTACACAATTGGGGCTTCCTTTTTAACATGAAAGTGGTATGTTTCAAAGTGCCTTCACAGTGACTCTGAGCTGGATTAGACTACATGGGGTCCTCGAGCCTTCCTCTTAAAGCCAAGAAGTAGTTTCTTTTTGTTGATATTTAGAAATGTAATGACTTTGTCCACGGAGTGGTATACACCCAAGGTTGATGTCCACTTCTTACCTTTAAAACCAGTGAGTCTTGGGCCAGACAGGGATGAATAAGATTCACAGGTGAACAGGAGACAGAGCCACATTAAAAAAATGACCACTTGAAAAGGGACCTACGGATTGTAAGATTGTTTATATCCCATGACCTTACCTCCCACTACAGGAACCCAAAGTAATTCCCTCAGCCTCAACCCCAACCAGTGCAGATGGCCTTTGAGCAACTAACAAGGGGTGGACCTTGTTACTACACATAAGTATGTCTCTGGGAAATTCCTAGGGGTGAACTCAGGTTCTGTTGGAGGTATTTTCTCTATCAAATCAAGAATTTTGGATTTTTAAAAATTTCACATTATGCTCTATACTTTCGGAGCATTTCTACCCACATCATATACTTTTAAGCCTAAATCTGTGAGGTCAGTATTGTCATCGCCTTTTTCCCACTAAGGCTTAGAGATAGAATCACATTGCTAGTCAAGGGCGGAACTCTGTCATTCACCCAGGTCCTCAGTCATTCCTCCAAGAGTACTTTTTACCTTCCTTTGAATGGAATACTTCAGTGACCCAGTAGAGTCTTTATTTATCCCCAAATAGCAAATAGTTTGATCTTGTCAAAATATTTTTCTCCTCAAAAATGATAGTGATGTGTTGCCACCTCCAAATAATAGAAATCTAAATTCATTAATTTCTTGTTTAAGATAACACTGTAGTGGGAGGAACCGGGAACTTGGGAACAATCAAATAATTCCAAATATAACTGTTCTGCAATCAGTGTGGGGACTTCACTCTGCCTGTTTCTTCTTCTACAAAAATGATGAGCAGATCACCTCCAAGGAGTCTAATGACTCTAAATGGAATGACACAGCACAGCATCTGGCATGAATAATAATGAAGTCCCCCTTCCCATTTTCACTTTGGTTCAAACCAATCTTTTCTACCTTACCTCCCACCACTTCCTTAGACGAACCCTTTGCTCAGGCCACATTTATTTATTTGTCATCTCTTGAGCAAACTTCTACCTCCCCACCTTCAGATTTTTGTCCCCTTCCTCTGAAGAGCCCTGTCCTCAGCGACCCTTCATACACTCTTCTTTAGTCGCCTATAGAATGTCTACCCACTTTCAAGGGTTAGACCAAGGACCAGTCCTCCTCAGAGCCTTTTGTGACCATTCCAATCAGAAATTGTCTCTCTTGGAATGTTTATATCTTCAATAATCACGGCCCCCATATGGCACTTGCCATGTTTTGTCTTATGTTGTTTGTATTTGTGTATCTTGATTATCGTTTTCCCAGACTTTAAACTCATGGTGGGAAGGGGTTGTAACTTCTTGCCTCTAAATAGACAATGTAATATGTAACATGGTTACTGGGAGGTTGCATGGTATGGTCAACAGAACACAAATTTGAGAGGCAGGCTTATCTGGGTTTGAATCCTGGGTCTGCCATTTCCTTTCTAGCTCTTGGCCCTAGACAAGTTACTTTATCCTCTGAACCTCTGTAAAATGTAAAGCATCAAATCTACTTCATGGTATCATTGTATGGATTAAGTGAAATAACATTTAGACTGTCTGGTGCTGAGTAGGTACTTAATAAATGTTAGAGTCTTTCCCTTGATTGTAATAAAAAATAGATGAAGTAAGAGGATACTCTCCCCCTTATGCTATGATTTTATAAATGGGGGATTTATTGATCATCATGTTAGTAGATTCATCTAATACAATGGGGACCGCTGTAGCTTATTTGGAAAGCCAGGTGTTACTCTGTGGAGGAAGCACACACAGAACACTAGCTAAATATTGACAACTGACTCTTCCATCCCATTCCAACATATGGATTTGTATTTGTAATTCCCACTAGATAAGATTTCTCCGTCCCTCTTAATTTCATTAATCCATTCTAAACTGACAGATGTTGTGGTGAGCCTTGAGCTCCTGGGGATTCTTATTTCATTCTGATTAAAAGATGAGTTTCCTTCTTAAACCCAAGGGTCTAAGTATACATTGCCCTTCTCTCCTAAACAGCTTATTTGAATGTCAGAAGTAAACTTGTTATTCTCTACTGGGTACTAAACAAGCTTTCTAGTATCTGAGCCCCTTCTAAAATGTTTCCTTCTAGTCGGCAGAAGAGTGGTATGGGATACATGAGCAGTAGTGTCTGGTGCTTTGTATTGCGTAGTAAATAGTAGTGCGAGCTTCACTTTTTATTAACTTTTTTTTATTTTGGAAGGGGCTGGGGACAGTAAGCAGAACTCACAGAACTAGTAATCAGTGTTGATCTCTCTTCTTCTCAAGGGCACATAGAATTTGAGAACATTGAACTTCAGCCAGATAACAACTCAGAGTTATGGACAGTGTTCCGTCAGGGTGTGTGTTTAGCGTCCAGCTCTGACTTTAATAGTATAGCACTTGTCAGTTTCTAGCCACAGAGGTTGAGAACATCAGATGGTCTGTTTAACACAGGAGAAGTTGAGGCTGCCGAAGTCTGGTCCATTCATTTTTTTTTTTTAATGGATTTGTCTTTTAAAAATATATATATTTTTATTGATTTCAGAGAGGAAGGGAGAGGGAGGGAGAGAGATAGAAACATCAGTGATGAGATAGAATCATTGATCGGCTGCCTCCTGCACGCCCCAAACTGGGGATGGAGCCCGCAACCCAGGCATATGCCCTGACCGGGAATTGAACCGTGACCTCCTGGTTCATAGGTCGATGCTCAACCACTGAGCCACGCCAGCTGGGCTGGTCCATTCTTAGGTTACTGGCTACTGTGTGCACTGCTACACCAGAAAGCACGTTGATCAGCAGACAAATTTTAATGAAGCCTTTAAGTTCTCCACGCACGGGAGCTGGTTCTCTTGTTGTTCTTGGGTGTTTTTCCCCTCTTTCAGCTGCCTGCCTCCAAGAAGAGGCTCATGTTCTTTCCCAGGCCACCAGCCTTAGAGTGGGCAGCTGTCCATGGCTGGCCTACGACAATCATTTTGGAGATCTCCCTGGACATCAGACACTTGCTATCACTTCTGCTCTCCTGCTGGCTGATCCTCCCAGTACTTTTAGGGACACCTGAGGTCATCTTTTTCCTAAGGAGTGTCCCTGTGTGGCGTCTCTACTGCATAGAACTGTGAGTTTGCTCTCTATCACGTTGGACTGGCGATACCTACTCTTTATCGAACTGCTCTGTGAGTTAAGCATTGTGCAGGTTGCTTAATATGGATTGTCGTTAATCCTCCCACCAACCCTTTAAGGTGGCACTATTTTACCCATTTTACGGGTAAGCAGTGGAGAAGTTAAGTAACTTGCCCACGTTACTGCATGCCAAAGCCAAGACTTAACCTCAAAGCCCTATTTTTCCACTGTTTACCAAAAGCTCAAAATGGCCCTGAAACTGAAATTACTGTGTGGAATTTCACACGAACGTTACCAGAAATCCCCAGGACATTAATGCATGGATCAGAGTCGAGTGTGTTAGACGCATTAGCCAATTTGGAAAACAGTCGATTTCCACCGTTTTACAGGAAAACCCAGAGAAGCCCGAGTACATCGGACACATTGGAATTGAAAAGCTGAAGTAAAAAAATATTTATTTTAAGGTCATCTGTTTATACTGACACGAGGTCTCTGGAAAAGGAGGGAGCTGGCATCACGTTTCTGAAATATGCAATTTTACAATGGGAACGTGTTATAAAACGCCCGGCCACTGTTGTTTTCCTTGGGATTTAGGGTGAGAGACATGAAGGCTGACAACTCTCTTCCTGTTATAGGTCAGAGCTTCAGGAACTCTGTAATCTTCCCACCAGCTTTCTCTCTCCTGGAACTCACGGGTAAAATTAGACGCTGGCTGGACTTCAGTAGTTGAGTGTGAGAGCTTTCAGGGGCCGAGGCAGACAACGGCAGCCGCGTTCTCACAGTACTGCTTTGTCCAGGCTAGCACAGTCCGGGAACCGAAGAGTGCCTGGCGGTTCTGCCCTAAAACACCATTAATGACAGTGCCCACGGGAGCAGGGACATTCTCTCTGTGCAGTTCATCTCCTTGGAAACAGGATAAGGTTTATCTTCCTTTTACTAATAGGCTGCATGGACCTCCTAACCTGGCGCTACTCTTCACATACTGTTCAAGTTTTTAAAAACACACTTCTGCCCTAGCCGGGTTGCGGAGTGGTTAGAGCGTCAGCCTGTGGACTGAGGGAGTCCCCGGTTCGATTCCAGTCAAGGGCAGGCTTGAGGCCAGGCCCTGGTCGGCATGTGTGCGGGAGGCCACCAATCGATGTGGCTCTCTCACATCGATGTTTCTCTCTGTCTCTCCCCCTCCCTTCCACTCTGTCTAAAAACCAATGGGAAAATATCCTCGGGTGAGAATTAACAAAGATTTTTTAAAACCACTTCTATTTGAGGGTTCAGATGCTCTCAGGTTGCAACTCTATTATACACACTCTGATGGACTCTACGGGGCAGACATGGTGGAAAGGGTGTGGGAAGAAATCGTTTAGAGAATGAGAGCTCTCCCAAACCGGCATCGAACACATTTATCTAATTTGACACATTTTGCCTGGAAGTCATAGAAAGAGACCGAGGTGCCCCATCAGAACATAAAGAGCCAGAGACTAAAACCAGACTAAAAAGGGCCAACCCATTAGGGAAGTACCTCCCCGGGGAGCGGGGGCACGGGGAAAGGAGGTTTGATGGCGGTTATTAAACACTGAATCGAGAATATGTCCAGAGCGGCTGCTGCCCGGGGAAGCCCCCCTCCCAGCCTGCGCCGGGCAGGGGACAGTTAAGGAAAAGGAGTTCTGCTTATTCTCTGCTGCAGGATGCCACCCCCTGACCCTTTATAAGTCAGCCTCGCCTGATTACTCCTTTTAATTCAAGACTCAAAACAGCTTGTAAAGTTTTTTTTATCATTCCTCTCCAGATTGTGTGGGCCACACTGTAGCACGCGCGTTCCCTTGGTCCACATCTGTTTTCCAACCTCATTACTCTTCTGTTATTACGTTCATTAAAACAACAACAAAAAGGAGCTGTTTATTTCTTTTCGGCATGTTTCCCCCCCCCAGTTTCAAAAGCTAAAATGGTAAATCGTGCGATGTTTGATGTGCCCATCTCCACAATTCGAGCAGAAGACAGTGATGGTTGCTTCTCCAGGAATTGGTTGGACCTTATTGTTTAAATTGGGTGTCCCCACGCCAAGGCTCACAGCTCACAGGAAGATGTGTCAGCGTAGGCCGTGACTGTCGAGGCTGGTCATTTCTAGATGAGAAGGTTACAGCACACTCTCCAGGGCCCAGAGTAGTAACGTGACTTTTTTTTTTTTTTTGACTCATGAGACACCTGCGCACCTTGATTTGAATATGCTTATTTAAAGGTAGATGGAAGCAGAGAGGCACAGATTTAGGATTTATAGTGGTTTCACTTTGTGAAGAGAAAGCTAAGATAAATGAGATAAGGAAGCTCATCAACACCACTTCTCTTCAACATTGTATAGAAGTACGAGCCAATGCCACGAAGTAAGATCAAGAGATGAGAGATATATGAACTGGAAAGAAAGAGACATAGCTGACCTATTTGTACATGATATGATTTGGTACCTAGAAAACCCAGGAGAATCCACAAACTATTAGAATTAAAAAGAATTCAATAGGGTTGCTGGATACAGAAGTTGATGGAGTTCCTACATGCCAGCAATAACCAATTAGGGAAAAGTTCCTATTTGCAATAACAACCAAAAGCACA
Organism: Myotis brandtii; assembly: GCF_000412655.1. NCBI lineage: Eukaryota > Metazoa > Chordata > Mammalia > Chiroptera > Vespertilionidae > Myotis > Myotis brandtii. Next base: position 1,760,450 of record NW_005354174.1, read on the forward strand.
GAGAAGCCAGGAATCATGCTTAGAAAAGATATATGAAACATTTAGAAAAAAGTCATAAAAGTACATTGAAGGGATGAAAGAAGACCCAAATAAGTAGATGTGACACGTTCATGGATAAGAAGACCCAATCTATTAAAAGTTGTCAATTATCCTCAAATTAATCGAGAAATTAAATGAAATTTCAATCAGAATCCTAACAGGTTTTGCATCAGTCTGGCAGAAAGTATTTACTGAAGACAGTTAATGAAGGGCCTCTTTACAAAGGTTCGGACAAAGCTTAGGGAGACTAAGAAACCAATAGCAAGAAGCCTTTAGCATCCCTGGGCTGAAACAGCATCAGCTGGAACAGCTGTCGGAACCTAGAGAGAGCTGTGGCTGTGGTTTAGGAGGAGCCCTCCTGACAGACCTTTGGTAGAGGAGCAGCTGGCGAGACAGCCGAGGGGGAAAATATCTGGACTTATCTTTCCTCTGCTCTTCATTCCCCTGCCGCTGACTCACTGGCTGGAGCCAGGATGAAGGGACCCTCGGTTGGTGCTGTCCATCTGGAGGACAGACCCTGGGGAGCGAGCAATGTGGAGAAGAGTGGAAAGCGGATCTGAAGGAGCAATCAGAGAATATCCAGGACAGGTTTCTTCCATAAAAATGTTCAAAGTGATCTTGAACTTCACATGGAAAGACCAAAGGGTCAAAAACAGCAAAGAACAATTTTGGAGTACAACAGACCTATTATGCTTTTTATTAGAATCTTATTTAATTTCTGTCCTGCCAGATACTAAAATGCATTATAAACGATAATAAGACAGAATGGCATTGTTACAGAAATAGACAAACAGAGGAACGGAGTCCACATGTGTGTAGAAACTTGAAATATGCTAGAGACAGCATTGCAAATTAGTACTGTAAGATGGACTAGTCGATAAACTGTGCTGGAACCCATGGTTATTCACGTAGGAAAAAGTGTAGGACTTCATCTTAGGGTAGCAAAACTTTAAAATGTTGACCACATGGGTGGGCGAGGATGTGGAAACTCGCCGATGGTAGATGTATCAATTGGTGTGAACATTTTGGAAGGTAATATGCAATGTTTAGTAAAGTGGCATAGATTCTAGCCCTGGACTACTTCTCATCGGAAAAAAGAACAGAATCCTCATCAGGTTACTGTGAAAATTAAATGAGTTGATATGTATAAGCTACTTAGAACAATGTTTGGCACAAAATAAGCACTATTTTAGTGTCCGTTAATATCATTATTTCTGGGATCCTACAGGTTCACCCCTAGGTAGGTAATCCTTGGAAAAGTTCTGACTTGTATAAAAGGAGACTCATACAATAATGTTCATAAGAATTGATTTTTTTAAAAAAATCATGGTTTCTTCACTATATAGAGTAAAAATGCAAGAACTAAAGCTACATGCAGCAGCATAAATATTAAAGGTATTTTAGGCCCAGCCGGTGTGGCTCAGTGGTTGAGCATCTGCCCATGAACCAAGAGGTTACTGGTTCAATTCCCAGTCAGGACACATGCCCAGGTTTGCAGGCTCGATCCCCAGAAGGGGCTTACAGGAGGCAGCCAATTAATGTTTCTCTCTCATTGATGTTTCTATATCTCAGTCCCTTTCCCTTCTTCTCTCTCTCTCTCTCTCTCTCTCTCAAGTCAATTAAAAAATAAAAACATTTTAGGAAGAAAACATTTGGGGAGGAATCAGAATAGTGTGATACTAGGATGGAAGACAAAATGCGATCGGGAAAGGTTCACAGAGATTTCAGCTGTAATAGATACATATGGCTAAGTGCCTGACCGTCCGCTATGATGTGCACTGAGCACCAGGGGGCAGGCACTCAACACAGGAGCTGCCAAGCTGCAGTGACTTGGCAGCAGCGGTTCTCGGGTGACACACCTTGAAACCAGAGAGGAGGGAGCCCGATTCCTCGCGGGGCCACACGATTCCACCTCCAGCTGTGGATTATGTTGTTGCTGGGGCACTGTAGCCCCGAATCTGGTTTATTGCACACTTGTGTTTGCGTACCACACCCTGAACGACAGAAACTTTACAGAGTGCCTTCTCGCACTCTGGGACCCCTTGGGGGATATCGGAGAGCCAGTTTTGGCCTGATTCCCACAGGCCAGGCCAAGGGACCCCACCTGCCGGAGGGACCCCGCTCACTCCGAAGACCCCAGGAAGGAACTGCGGGAGGTTGGCTCCAGGGCATGTCTGGCCCATCTCGCCCAGTCCCGCCCCATCGGCCACCTTCTAATTAATTTCCTTTCAATGTGCATGAATCCATGCACCAGGTCACTAGTTTTTTATATGCTTGAAGACATTTTTTAAAAATATGAACCAAAATGAGAGCTAAGTCAGGTCCTAAAAATATGAAAGAGCCCGACCTGCATGGCTCAGTGGTTGAGCATCCACCTATGAACCAGGAGGTCACAGTTCGATTCCCGGTCAGGGCACATGTCTGGGTTGTGGGCTCGATTCCCAGTGGGGCCGTGCAGGAGGCAGATGATCAGTGATTCTCTCTCATCATTGATGTTTCTATCTCTCTCTACCTCTCCTTTCCTCTCTAAAATCAATAAAAAATATTTTTTTAAATATGAAAGATATTAGAAATAGGATAAAAAGAAACTATCTTGTAGAGGGACGGTATAATCTTTGGAGGCAGGCAGCCCGGGGTTCCATTCTTCCTTTTTTAAAAATTGTCTATGGAACCTTATCTAAGTTACTTAACATGAGTTAACCTCACTGGGATAGTTTGAGGATTAAATGAGATACTGTTTATAACATAGCACAGTGCCTGCTAAATAATAGATAATTGTTCCATTCTTTCCCGCTTGTACAAGGAAGAAAAAGGTCTAATCAACATTTTCCTTGGAAAATATTCTAGACTAAATTTCTGCTTCTGTGGACCTGGTTTCTCCAATCTTGTCTTGGCTTCAGTTCATGTTGACCTTAAGCAAGGATTGCCAATTCATGCCTAAACTTATTGCAACAAGCTCATTTGATAAAGAAATGAACTGCAGGATCTCACTGCACAAAATCACCGCTCTTTTTCCCATCAAGTAGTGTATTTCCCAGTGATTGGGGGAGCAGAGCTATCTTGGGCTTTGAGTGAGAAAGAGGAAATGATCACGGTCCCTACCTTTATCCTAAAAAAACCGTTGACTGTTCTATTTTTGTAATACCCACTTGCGAACTGAAGCCTTCTCTTGCTAACTGAGCTCGGGAATAGTTATCCTCCCGCCTTCCCCCCAAAAGACAAATGTCTTTATTTTCTGAAAACCCAGTGTCACCTTTCATGGAGACTAAACTGTTTCCCTTCCTCTTCTCTAATGAGTTGCTGTTTGATTATTGTTTTTATAAAGTTATGAAATCCATATGAAAGCGCTGGAGTCAGGGTCAGTTTCAACATGGGGAAACTTGTCGTCACTTTCATTAAAATTATATCTATTCTAGGCAGACAGGCCCCTTTTGATCATTAACAAGCCATTTTATGTTTGTTCGTGGTTTTTTTCTTTTTTTTCATATGAACACTTCTGTAACAACCAAAATAGCAAATGAAGGATTGTAGTTTGGGATTTGACCTCATTTTTACTCTAATCTTTAGGGAGTCAGATATGATATTCAGCACTAAGAAGAGAAGGTATGCAATGGGTAAAGACATAAATAGTTTTACTAGTAAAAATCATGAGGGGGGAGTGGGAGGAAGGGAGACAGAGAGAAACAAAGAGGGATGGAAGATGAGAGAGAGAGAGAGAGAGAGAGAGAGAGAGAGAGAGAGAGACCGAGACCTAGGCCCATTAGTAGACAAAGAAAATGACTGGTGTGTGGATTTTTAATAGAGATCTTTCTTGCATGCTTCATGCTTGTCACAAGGAAACTCGCTGTGAGCAATGCCATTTAAGGAAAGGTCTGGGAAAGGAGAATTAGTTTCCAAAGGAAAGTGTGAGCAGCACCTCGGGCTTGAATGATTTAACACTAAACCCAGACCTGGTATCTGAGAAGCTGTATCTAAGGGTGGAGAGGGGAAACAAGAGGCCTAGGAAAATTTCCCTCTCCAGTGTCCCCAGGGTTTACCAAGATGACCTTGCACGTAGATACTGTTTTCAGAAACTGACATATTTAGGAAATCTGTTAAAAGATCTAATGGCTACAATAAGTGTGACTCATCGCCCTTTGCACCTTGTGCTGCTGTGGAGCCGGTCCCATCCCGTGCCGTGCCGTGTTAGAAACTTTCTGTAATCTAAGCCTATTTAGTCTATTTTCTCCCACTTTGTAAACACCCTTTTTCCATAGTTGCAAATGTCTCCACCATTATTTGTTTCGATTTGTAAATTGCAGAAAAGCTAGCATAAACAGTGTCCTCACACACGCACATCATCCACTGCGAGAGATTAGCTATCTCCGGCCAGAGATACATCCAAATGGGGCCGCCCCATATTTTCTTGCTAAAGCCAGAATTCCCAAAACAAGGTGTTTTTTTTCCCCTCTTGTCCCCACTCTAAAGTTAATTTTTAAAGTTGCCACAGTGGTTGGTAACTTAAAAGGTAATAAGTCCTGATATCAAGCCTTTTATTTCTTTAGAAAGTTAAACAAGAGACTAACTGATCCCTCCAAAATACTCAGGGTTTTTACCAACAGCTATAATGGTAGGGACCATGACTTACTTATCTTTGAATTCCCAGCATTGAGCCCTGGTTAATGAGTGAGTGAATGAGTGAGTGAGTGAATGAATGAATGAATGAATACATAAATGAATGAATGCCATGTTGCCAAAAAAAGTGTTATCCTTGGCAAGAAGCATGAGATGCCCATAGGCTTACAGTCTGACCCTGAACTCAAGGAGGGTGGTGGCAAGGAGGTGACACATGGAATTTTCCAGAGCATAGCCAGGAAGGGCTGTGTAAGAAAGGACGGTTTGACCTGAAACATGATCACAGAGTGAAAGACTCTGCTCCCTTAGTTTTGTTCCCTGTTGTCCACGCACCTGTCCTGTATAGGCCCGTGGATGCTCGGAGCTCACTGAAAACCCAACACCCCCAACCCCCCAAAAAATAGGTCATGTATCTCTTGAATATTTAATATCATGTCCTACATCTTGTGACGGGAGAGAAACTGTCACTCACTTGTAATGTCACTCGGGCTACAGACCTTCTGTCGTTCAGTGAAGATACAGGATTCCGGGTCATATTTGATCTTGGGGGACAGTTCGCACCTGTACTGGTTCCTCCCCTACCTGTTCTACATTCACTCATTCATTCATTTATTCATTCCGTACTTTCATTAACAAAAGATTCTCTTGACTCTTCAGACATGAAAGACAGAGAGTCTATCTTCGAGGCATATCCTTGTTCCAGTTGGGAAGTTAAAATTATAGAGTAAATGATAATGTCATCTGTCTGTCTATCCCTCTCCTTCCATATCACCACCACCGCCACATTTTTTAGTTTTCTTTTGCTTTCCCTTTACCCATTTCAAATTATTATTTTTCCTGGTGAAAACAACAACAACATATAACAAAGTTTACCACCTTAACTATTTTTAAATGCACAGTACAGTATTATTGGCTTCATGCATATGACCGTGCAACAGATCTCTAGATTTCTTTTTCATCTTACAAAACTGAAATCTGTGGCCATTGACCAACAACTCCCCTTTCTCCCTCCCTCTCCAGCCCCCTGGTAACCACATTCTACTTTCTGCTTCTGAGTTTGGCCACTTTAGATACTTCAAATAAGTGGAATCATACAGTACTTATCCTTTTAAAAGTTTATATTTTTGTAGACTTAATTTTTTAGAGAAGTTTTAGGTCCACAGAAAAATGGAAAGGATGCCACAGAGAGCTCCCATACACCCCTCGTCTTGACAAATGTTCAATCTCCCCCATCAACATCCCGCACCAGAGTGGTATCATTTAGAAGAACATAAAAAGCATAGGTTTTGATCCCAGGGCAAAACCACTGGTATAGAATGAGCAATTCATTATAGGGATTGGACCTCTATGTGACCTTCTATGGTTTGGTAGCTGTTGAAGAAGTCTGTGGCCTTTGAGTATCGAGTTGGGCCTGAGTACAGACAGTCCTCGGGTTACGTCGGACTTGACGTACATCATTTCGTGGTTACGTCGCCATCTCCCATTTATTTATTTATTTTTTAAAAGTTCCTTCATTTCGACGTATGTACATATGTGCTTTATGTTTTTTATTATTTATTTACCACAAGTAAAGGTCAGGAATTATCTTTCTTTTAAATTTTTTTTACTGTTTCACTTCGTTACTGCTGTGTGTGTGCTCCATGTGAGCGACATAGGTGCTTATGTAGGTGGGTTCCGACTCCTGGCGAAAATCGCATTTCGTCGCACCGTAGGAACGGATCTCCCACGTAACCTGAGGACCTACTGTATAGATCAGGGCTGATGTTGGGGAAAACAGCTCCCTGTCAGGGGCAGAAGGAAAGGACAAACTCTACCCCATGAGGCAAACTGGAACCCATGTCGGTTTCTCAGTGCGATCAGCCTGGATAACATGGGGACCTGCAGCAGGAGCTGGCCCTCCTCACTGCAGAGCTGCCCGTGCCCTCGGCCCAGGACTCGGAGAATCTGAAGGACGATGTCTGGGCAGCTGGTGGGTATGCAGGCCTGGTAGGATGAGCAGCCGTGGGTACAAGCTGCCACAGTGTGATGGGCCTGGCACTTAACCATTAGAGGGTGACTGCTGCTGCATTTCCACCTTCTCACATACATTTTTCTTATAGCCAACCCTAACTCACAATCCTCCAGGGAGGGACATGTGGGAAATGTAGTTCCACTTTAGCTAAGTTGATTCAGTACAAAGCCACCACAGTAGTTAATTTTTTTAAAGAGCCTTAGGAACAATTGTAAAAGGCAACTCATTCACCAAGGATGCAGAATATAAGAACAATACACAAAAATCACTTGTATTTCTATACAGTAGTCATGCGCAAGTAAAAAATGGGACTGAGGAAACAATTCCATTTCTTTTATATTAGCATAAAAAAATAAAAACATTTAGGAATAAATTTAACAAAAGAAGTGCAAATTTCATTCTCTGAAAAATACAAAGTGTTGAAAGGAATTACAGAAGACTGAAATAAATGGAAAGACATATTATGGATTAAAACACAATATTGTTAAAATGACAGCACTCCCAAATTCATCTACATTATTCAATAAAATCCTTAAAAAATCCCAGCCAACTTCTCTGCAGAAATTGAACAGACGCTCCTAAAATTCATATCTAGATTCAAAGTATGCAGATTAGCCAAAACAATATTGAAAAAAGAACAAAGTTACAGGCTTCAATTTTCCCAATTTTAAAATTTGCTAAGTTGCAGTAATCAAGACACTGTACTGGTATACGGGTAGACATATATAGATAATGGAATAGAATTGAGAGTCCAGAAATAAACCTTCACATTTATGGTCAATTGATTTTCAACAAGGATGCCAAGACAATTCTTTGGGGAAAGAGTCTTTTCAACAAATGGTGGTGGGACAGTTATATGTCAGCATGAAAAAGAATATCATGTATAAAACTTAACTCCAAATGGATCAAAGACGTAAATATAAGAGCTAAAGCTGTATCACTTTTAGAAGAAAACATAGGTATAAATATTTGTGATCTTTGATTCAGCAGTGGTTTCTTAGATGTGATTTTAAAAACACAAAATGAAAAATAGAGAAGCTGGACATCATTAAAATTTAAATCTTTTGTGCTTCTAAAGACAATATTGCAAAAGTGAAAAGACAACTGAAAAAATGGGAAAAAAATTTTGCAAATCATATATCTGATCTCTGACTTGTATCTAGACTATATAAATAACTATTGCCACTCAATAATGAAATGGGAAATTTAACCCCATTTTAAAATGGGCAAAGGATCTGAATAGACAATTCTCCAAAGAAGATATACAAATAGCCAATAATCACATGGAAAGGTACTCAGTGTTATTATCAATCAGGGAAATACAACTCTCCACCCATCAGAATGGCTATATTCAAAAAGATATATAATAGTAAATATGGAGTTGTAGAGAAATTGGAATCCTCATACACTACCTTTGGAAATATAAGATAGCGCAGCTCCTTTAACAAACTGTCTGGCAGTTCCTCCAATAGTTAAATACAGAGTTACAATATGATCCTGCAGTTGTACACCTAGGTATATACCCAAGAGAAATGAAAACATGTCACACGAAAGCTTGTACACAACTGTCATGACAGCATTAATCCCAAATAATAATTAATAGCTATTCATACCCAAGAAGTGGAGACAGCTGTCTATCAATATATACCCAAAAGTAATTGAAAGCAGGGACTCTAACGGATTCTTTTTTTTTTTTCCTATCTAACGGATTCTTGAATGCCAGTGTTCATTGCAGCAGCATTCACAATAGCTAAAAGATGGAAACAACCAGTAACCATCAACAGATGAATGGATAAACAAAGTGTAGCATGTCCGTACAATGGGATGTTAGCCATAAAAAGGAATGAAGTTCGTATCCATGCTACAACATAGATGAATTGAAAACATTGGTGACTGAAAGAAGCAAGTCACAAAGGACCAGAAATTGTATGATTCCATTTATGTGAGATTTTCAGAGTAGGCAAATCTAGAGGGACAGAAAGTAGATGAGTGGTTGCCTAGGGCTGGGGATATGGGAAGTTTGGGAGGTGATGGCTATGAGGTACAGGGATAATTAAAATGTTCTTATTAGATTGTGGTGATGGTTGCGCACTCTGTGAATATACCAAAAACTGTTGAATTGTACCCTTTAAATGGGGGAAATGTATGCTAAGAGAACTATATCTCAAAAGAGCTGTTGTTGTTTTTTTTTAAAAAAAGGAAGCGAAGTAGGACTGGCACACTTAACAGAATAGAAGCTTTTGCTCATTTCTTTTCCTCGGTTAGTGATTCCCTTTGTGGGGCGATCTGTGAACCCATAGGTTTTTTTTAAAAAAGGGAGGCGAAGTAGGACTGGCACACTTAACGGAATAGAAGCTTTTGCTCATTTCTTTTCCTCAGTGATTCCCTTTGTGGGGCGATCTGTGAACCCATAGGGAGTTCCATTCTTTGTCACTTGGGATCTTCTTGAATGGCAGCTTCTGCCTCGCCTATTGTTGCTAAGAGATCCACTGGCCACTGTTAGTATTTTGCAAACTTTTCCCTGGGGCCTTGCAGAGGATATTTTGAGAAAAAATTTGGGCCTGATGTTGATGTGGTCCAATGTCTGTTCACTTATCCCCATCCTTGCCATTGGGATAAGCATATGTTACATTCTATCGCAATCCCTTGGAGGATACAGAGTTGTTCAATCCATCTTGGTATAGACCACAAACCATGTTTAAAATAGTGGGCCAAGCCATTGGGCCTCCATGGTGAGGTGGCACTGATCCCTCTGCTTGAGTAAAAAAAAAAAAAAATAAGCCAGGCAGGTAACCACAAGCCACGCTGGGCTTGGCTGCTCCATGCTGGCTGGCTGAGTGTGACCATGGGAGTTTGCTAGGCCTTCTTTGACTCATCCTTTGTCCCCTTCTCGGTCTCTCTCTACATTAACTCTTTATGGAGCTTGGCTCCTAGTTATGAATAGTTCTTTTTCATTAAATGTTCATCTCTGGGGTGGTTCTCTCCTCGCTGTCAGCAGAACTCAAGAAAGCCTCTATTTCATTGAAGAGTCGAGCTGTAAAGGATCAAAATTCTTATAGTCTACGCTGCCTACTTTACACGCGCCCTGGATATCCAGAGAAAGGTGGTTAGCGTTTGTTAACGTTCAGGAGGCTCTCAGATGCCACTGAATCCAGGAAGTTGTATGGGGAACATACATACCTTATTACTCTTAATCAACACAGCTTGGGGACAGAGTCTTCACAGATTTATCTTTGGAAGGCCATGTGCAGTAGTTGGCATGGTAGAAGGAATATCTAATTTGGAATTCGGGGACCTAGGTTTGAGTCACAGCTCTGCCAATTGAAGGGTGAGTGACTTAAGTTTTCAAAGTACTTTCCTTGAACTGCGTTGTGATTTGATGAAATGACGGATAGAAAAGATTCTTGTAACTTCAAACAAAAGGTGTCGTCACATGAAAGATTGGTACTCGTGTGTGTGTGTGTGTGTGTGTGTGTGTGTGTACACTTAGGAAGAAGTGGCCCCTGCAAATATGTTCTTATGACAGATTCATGTTTACATGGGCAGTGCCAGAGCTGAGGGTTCTGCCAGCTCTCCTCAAACATGCCTGCTCATTTGGGCAGCAGAGGTGAAGCCATATGGGTATATCTGAACTTTTAACAGATCAGAGACCTTTTTCCAGCAAGTTTCAACTCATCAGCCTACTTTATTTTTATTCCCAGGTTATTTCAGTTTTTTAAATAGGTGTTACCATACCATGCAGTTAAAACAGAAAATTGGGCACAAAATGGTATACTGTGAGAAGTCTCCCACCCCATCTCCTAGTCTGTCCCCAAAGGTAATGCTGTTATCAGTTTCCTGTGTGTCATTCTGAGGATATTCTGTGCACATACAAACATCCGTTTTCCTTTACATCAAAAGGACACCCTACTATGCACATTCTTTTGTACTTTAGTTTGATTGTATGTCGATATATCCTGGAGATATTTCCTTTTTTTTTTGGTATTTAGGGAATTTTATTATTTTTAGAGACAACATAATTTTTCATTGTAGGGTTTTACCATAATTTATTTAGAACCCCTATTGTTAGACACAGGTGCTTCTCAAACTCTTGTCAGGTGCTTTTCAAACTTTTGTCATTATAAACAATGCTGAAGTAAATACTTCCTACATCTTTGAGCATTTGTGTAATTGTAGCTGTACAATTAGTTTTCAGCAGTAACATCCCCAAGTTATAGGGTATGTGCACTTGTAATTTTATTATCTAACTAGAGGCCCAATGCATAAAATTCGTGCAAGAGTAGGCCTTCCTTCCCCCAGCTGCCGGCACCAGCTTCCCTCTGGCACCCGGAACCCAGGCTTCCCTCGCAGCCCTGGCTTCATCCAGAAGGTCGTCCGGAAGGATGTGTGGTCTAATTAGCATATTTCACTTTAATTATTATAGACGCCAGATTTTCCTTAATAATTGCTATATTAATTTATACTCCCACCAACAATATATGACAGTGCTTATTTCTCAATACCTTTCTAAAACATCATCTGATCAGATTTTTCAGACTGTTGCCTATTAGATAGATTCAGTGTGATATTTCATTGTCATCTTAATTTGCATTTCTCTTAGACTGGCATTGAGCATCTTTTCTCATATTTAAATTTCACATGTTTAAACTCTCTGTTCATGTTCTTTCCTCATGTTTCTGTGGTTAGTGGGCTAATCAACTATTTCCATTTAGACTCTTTCAAACACTGAATTTTGATTCAGAAGACCTCATTGACTAACTCTAACCTAGACATACCTGTTACTGTGTACCTGCCTCTTAGATTCTTGTGAATATCTAATAATAGCAAATCAAATAATATATGAGGAAGTGCTTTTTAAATTGTAAAAGAATTATTTGGTATGATTTCTTGGTGAACACATCCATATATGCTTTCCTTGGGGCTGCACCTCAGGGTTAGAGCATCTGACTATACATACATGCTTTTATTATCCTTCTCCCTAATTGGTCTCAGGTTTGAAATAAAATTGGTCTCTAAAAAAAGCTAACCTCATAAATGTGAAATTCCTTTTCTTGCTTCTTTGGGGATATCTTGCCAATGTGAAGTCTTTACTGAGCCTCCTGGTTGGGAGCTAGAGAGAGGGCAGGGGAGGAGCTGTTCCTTTAGTGAGAAGTTCTCCCCAAGGGTCCCAATGAGTAACTTCGAAGAGTTGGATGGTTGGGAAAAGTGGGAGGGCATTCGGTGAATATGCAAGGATAGAGAAGCCAGTTCATTTAAAGAGTTCAAAGGCAAATTCTTTTGGGAACTAGAGTTGGTTTACTCTGAGATAGCTGTGACTTCCCGTGTCGGCAAGAGAAAATTCCCTGGCCTGACCTAGGACGGCTCCCAGCAACGTTAAATGACCAAGTTATAGACAGTTATGTTTGGTCCTTGTTAATAAAAGAGCTGGTTCAAATGCAAAGCGAGGAAGCCTGTCAACACAGACTACTGCTAACTAAGCCTTTCCAGAAGTTTCTATACCTCCATTTGAGAAGAATTGAACACTATTATTTTTGTTTCCATTATGGTTTAATGAGTTGGTCAAATGATATCATTCCTTGATCTACCTAAAATGTGAATTTTTAAGCTACTTTTTAAATTGATATTTTTCAGAAAGTGAGGAAGGGGGGTGAGAGAGACAGAGACAGAGAGAGAAAGAAACATCAATTTGTAGTTCCACCTATTGATGCATTTGTTGGTTGCTTCTTGTATGTGCCCTTACTGGGAATTGAAACCACAACCTTGGCATATCGGGGTGATGCTCTAACCAACTGAGCTACCCAGCCACGGCCTTAAACCTTTTTTATTGAGGTAAATTTTTCATAAGTGAAATGTAGAGATCTTGAGTGTGTAATTAAATGTATTTTAACTGTTGGAAATATATATATTTGTAATTTCCCCCCTTAAAATTCAAAATAAAGCAGCCCATGGCACCTTATATGTAACTAATACCATGATGTTGTAATACTAGAAGCTGTGATGGTATGTCACTTCGTTTTGTACCTTTATGTGTTGAAAACAATTTGGGCCTTTAGGCTGTTCAATGGTGCTTCCTCGTCCTTTCAGAGATTTTGCCATTTTATTTACTTATTTTTAATACAAATGGGACCACTTGGCTGTGAGAGTACCAATGAACCTAATAAGTCTTGATTTCTTACTATTGATCCCACGGATATTTGTTAAGCACCCGCTTCATGCCAAGTACTTTATATTGCATTTGTTTCATTCTCCCTCTCTGCCCCTACTTCGGGAGAGGTAGCCGTGACAAAGGGATGGCCACGTGGGTTTAGAGGGGATGTATACCAAAATGAAGCTTAAAAAGTCAATTGATTTTCAGTGATTAGAGCTTGGGAACTATAATTCGAGTTAGAGCCTGAAGTCCCTTTCATTCTACCTTTGCTGTAATGATCTGAGCCGTGCTGATCTCTGCTACTTCGGGGCCCCTCGGAATGAGCCTTGTGGTCCACAGCTGCATTTCTTTGCTCTGCTCTTCTTTTCTTCCTCTGGCTGAGCATTGGAGGATGTAATTTAGGCTTCATGATCCTGGCCATTTATCCATTCCCATAAGGCCATGCTGATTGTTGTCAACATGGAGAGGAGGAGCCTTCAGATGCGCCATCAGGGTCTCTGCTGGGAGAGCCCCTACCCTCCTGCTCACCAATAAAGTGAAGAGGGGACTTGCCCAGGCCGGCAAGGCAAGGCTAGCACCGTGACCTGGGGCCTCACCAGCAAGGGCAGCAGCAGCTCTCCTGGCACCCAGCTTAGTGCCCAGTCCCTAGTCACTGAATGGGTGGGTGAGTGACGTTCTCAAGCAGCGGTCACCAAGGCCCCTCCTGGCTCTCTGGTCTGCAGACTCTGGAAGCCTCGTTGCCCTAAATCCCTGTTCTCAGTCCCCTGCCCAGCTCTGACCTGGGGGGCTCTTCTGCTCCCTCCTGACTCAAACCAGCTACCCTGAAACCGCCTTCACCCGAGTACACCAGGGACCACGTGAACCAGAGAAATGAAACGTGACAGCTGAGAACTGAATTGGGGTCCTTTGCTTTCCCATCCGGAGAGGTGGGGTTTATCTTGCTAAAATATGGAAGAGGGAGAGAAACAAATATGCTCTTGAGTAGGTGTAAGCGAGGGAACCCAGGGCTGCTTGTCCAGCGCGAGGAGCCCCCAGGTCTGAATGGTGCTTATCTCTGCTTTCTGCCAGCAAGTGTGAGTTACACTTTCTTGGCCCTCGAGCGAGGAGCTCTGCGTGTTTGGTTCAGTTTACCCATAGGCTCTAGACCTGACGGGAGGACTGACTCAGTGAAAATGTTTACTCCTCTAATTAAGCAGAATTAAGGTCTGGATTCAAACTGTCTGAGGCTGCAGCTAGGCATAATTGAGATGCATGGGCTTTGTGTAAATAATGTACTTCTAATTGGCTTTGATTAAGTGCAAATTAGGATCACACTTCACTCCAGTGTGATTTACATTCCTAAACCCTTTTACTAACTGAAGTGGTGTGGGTGGCCGATAAGGCTTGTTTATCAGGATGGAGAGGGCTGGGAGCTGGGGATGCGCACTTTCCGAAGGTAAGGAGCGGATTCTGACCTCTTCCTTCCCATTTCTGGACCCTGCTTTGGGCAACTCAGCTTAGTCCTCTATATTCTACCGCTCCACCGCATACTTTCTGATTTTCAAGACTTGCGAAGCTTGTGTTTAAAAAAAAAAAAAATCAAGTGAATACTGGAGCGTGCCTTGTGCAACCTGAGACCTAATGCCAGCACCAGGCTCTGGCTGTCAGAACATTGTGGCACCTTTGTTAGTCGTTGACCAGAAATGTTTCATCAAAGGAAACAACTGGTGGGAAGTTTCCTCCAAAGAGTTCCCAGTGTGCGGGGGTGAGTCACCAGGCCACTGCGAAGCACGGTCTTCCTCTGGGATTGCTTGGCTGTGTTCGGAGGGAAGGTCTGTGCCAGTGGCCCTCGGTGAGCCTGGATGGGGGATGTGACACATTTCTTCTTGCTCATAAATCCTCTGGGTCTGCATTTGAAAGGCATCATGATGAGGGGAAGCAGCAGTGGTTGGGTTTATTGATGGGCGCTGACTCCGGGCGGGAAGTCTGGCCTGTGGAAAGGCCTCTGGTTAGTGTGCGCCTAGTAAATGGGCCACCAGAGGAGGAGGGGACATCGCGTTTATGACCCTCAGGCCATCCACAACAATTGGGCCTGGAAGGGCTGTCTCCAGATTTCCTCACATTAGCGCTGCTGCTTGGTGCTGGGACCGAGAAAGTAACCTGACAGAATAGGAATTTTCACACTAACAGACAGCATGGCAGCGCCTGCCCGGGTCTGTGGGAAGGCAGTGGGAAGAAGCGCCATGTGTTAAATCCTCACTTCACAGCCTGGGGAGAGAGACTCTCAGAGCAAGTCACCTTCAGGGAAGGTGGGACCGTAAATATGTTTGGTATCTAAACTCTGCTGCCCTGGGCCAGCCCAGCGAGAAGGTGGCATAGTTAGACCAGTTACCGTCTAGAGCAGCCGTGGGCAAACTACGGCCCGCAGGCCGGACCGTACCCTTTTATGTAATGATGTTTACTTTGAATTTATATTAGTTCCCACAAACGCTCCATCCATGCTTTTGTTCCGGCCCTCCGGTCCAGTTTAAGAACCCATTGTGGCCCTCGAATTAGTTCACACAAACACTCCATCCATGCTTTTGTTCTGGCCCTCCTGTCCAGTTTAAGAACCCATTGTGGCCCTCGAGTCAAAAAGTTTGCCCACCGCTGGTCTAGAGA
The DNA here is from genome assembly GCF_000412655.1 of Myotis brandtii. NCBI lineage: Eukaryota > Metazoa > Chordata > Mammalia > Chiroptera > Vespertilionidae > Myotis > Myotis brandtii. Next base: position 1,775,902 of record NW_005354174.1, read on the forward strand.
AGGAAAGAGAGAACGCTTTCTGGGCCCTTTAAACCTCATTCGCTCACTTGTTAATTCAGCAAATGCTTGTGGGCCACGCACCTCCTGAGCCCAGCCCTAGAACTGGGGAGGTGACGGGGAAGAGGTGGACTCCCCCCCAGGAGAGCTCCGTCTGGTGGCGGCCCAGACCCGCGTCAGCTAAATTACAACCAAATGTGGGAGCAACAAGGAAGCAGATGGTGGCGGCTGCCGTGGGGAGCACTGTCTGCCACTCCGCGCTGGTTCAGAGCAGCTTGGAGTCAGCTTGAGGGCCACGTGCTGTTCCAGAAACGTGTACTTGTTAGCCCTTTCCCTTGAGTGGGACCAGCACGAATTTCTGAAGAAACACAGCAATAACAACAACAACAATAATGAAGAACATTTGTTCGGTGCGCTCTGCGTGCCAGGTACCGCTCGTTCTAAGGGCTTTTGATCTCGCTCAGTCGACTCCTCACAGCGCTACGTGGGTGCAGTTATTATTCCCGTTTTAAGAAGAGTGAACTGAAGCTTGGACTTCAAGTAACTCGCCAAAGACAGGAACCAGGACTCGAGCTCGGGGCTGACATCTGCACGGCTCCAGCTCAGAACCGCCGGGTCGCTCCGGCGAGGCCCCCGATGGCTGCGCGGCCGAAGCCCTGGGCTCCGGGGCTGACCGTCTCACCACCTGCCCGTGAGCTCTTAGCAAGTTGCTTCCTGCCTCTGCCTCAGTTCCTCCCAAGGCCCACCATCCAATCCAGGGAGGCCGTGGCTAGGGAAAGAGTAAGGTCTTTTGCTGTTGGCTGTGGCTGCTGTCAGTTGTGAATTTAGTGGCCTCGACTTGCTATCTGCAGCCCCGAAGGGAGGGACGTTGATCGTTGTCAGTCTGCCTGACCTGTGTGCTCGATTCCAGAAGCCTCGTCCAGCAGGGCTCTGTGTCCCTCTGTGTTAGGAGTGGCCCAGGCGGCAGGGCCCGAGGCTGTGGAGGGCAGTGGCTTGTCCCAGGGCCATCTCCGCGACAGACTGTCCTCGCTTTAGACCAGCATGTACTTTCCACATCAGATCCTGTCGGGACTGGTTGGCAAATGCGGGCTCTGATCTTTTAAACAATGGGTTCAGGCCAAGACCTTGATTCTGAGCTCTCCTTCACCTGGTAGGTGAGGAGGAGTCCTTGTCTGGCCTACAGAGACGAGGAGCCAATTCTGAGGCACCCACACAATATGGCCTCCCACAGGGCCAACAAGTTCCCTGAATCCTAGCTGGCTTGGCTCAGTAGATAGAGTGTTGGCCTGCAGACTGAAGGGTCCCGGGTTCAATTCCAGTCAAGGGCATATGCCCAGGTTGCGGGCTCAATCCCCAGTAGGGGGCATGCAGGAGACAGCCAATCAATGATTCTTTCTTATCATTGATGTTTATATCTCTCTCTCCCTCTTCCTTCCTCTCTGAAATTAATTTAAAAAAATATATTAAAAAGAAAAAAAGACGTTCCCTGACAGACTTGAGTGCAGACAGGCCGAGAAGGGAGCCACTGCGCATCTGCCAGGCCTCTCGAGAAGCGGTGTGCCCCGCTCACCCCCTAAATTCTCATTCGCTCTGGAAAAGGGGCTTCTCTCATGACCATTCGCAAACATATTCACAGGAGCCCAGTTTGGCTTTTAGCTTCATTTGGCGCTTTGCTTACAATTCCCCGGTACCAGACATGATGTTTACCTCCATGTGCATTACTGCCATGTGAAACCGCTCTGTCCTCCGAAAGCAAATAAACCGGCTCTAATGGGTGTGCTGGCGGCTGGCAGCCAGAGGGTTAAAAGTTTCCGCAGGCAGACTGGCCAGCAGGAGTTAGTGGTGTGGAGTAAGAGGGACGCCAGGCTGTCTCTAAACTTTTTGGCCCTCCCCAAGTACAGAGATGAAGGAAGAGCCTCTATAAATCACTGGAGATTAGAGACCTTGCTCTTGCCGACTCCGCAGGGTTGCACTGCTTAATGTCAAAGCCTCACGTATTACTTTAACAGCACTCCTTTTCTTTATTAAATCCACTTTGAAATAAAATAAAAAAAAATGATGATCTTTCCAGTAAGGGGGAGAAGGCTAAAAGGATTTAGAAAGTATCTGCTGTGTTACATTACAGAGACTAATAACTGTTTAGGGAGTAAGTAACATTTTTGCACCATCTTAAGCCATAAAAATGCAAAGATGTATAAAGGTCTGTTCTTTCCAATCAATTTGTTAGAACGTTGATTTTGCCCCGATTCCTTTGCCCTCAGGCGTCTTCAAAGAGTGAGCGCAGGACCTGGGGACAGGAGGTGTGAGTGCTAATGACCAAAAGGTCTGGGAACACACTCTTCATGGAATTGTGCAGAGATGAGGATGTTGTGTGTGTGTGTGTATAGGGAGCATGGGAGGGACTGGAGTTCCACTTTTATATGTTAGAACGTTGATTTTGCCCCGATTCCTTTGCCCTCAGGCGTCTTCAAAGAGTGAGCGCAGGACCTGGGGACAGGAGGTGTGAGTGCTAATGACCAAAAGGTCTGGGAACACACTCTTCATGGAATTGTGCAGAGATGAGGATGTTGTGTGTGTGTGTGTATAGGGAGCATGGGAGGGACTGGAGTTCCACTTTTATACTTAAAAAAAGAAATGCGAGCTCGGTGTCCACCGGAGGCTGAGACCGAGCTTATCTCCTTCATCTGACTTTAATGAAGACATATTTTAAGCAGCTGCACCCATGGCCAATGTCATACGTTGGCTCAAAACTTCTACCTTCCGAGTGGGAGGTTTCTCAAAACTAAAAAGTTGCCAGTAATTATCAACTAATTGGGGAGCTCTAGGCAAAAGTCTGTTTGTCACGAAACTCAAGTGTAAACCTAATTTATGCAGATGAAATAAAAGGGTCTCAGAATTGATCATCGCTACAGCTGGTGATGGGTAGACGAGATTCTTTATTGTCTCTGCTCTTTAAATATTTTTCATAACAAAAAATAAACACATCAGTTTAAATAAAATGCTTAGCACTCCGTGAAACAACACACACACACAACAATGTGAGCTCAAATATTAAATCGCCAACGATAGCATTTTTATGTATACTTGCAAAGAGATCTTAAGATAAAGAAAAGCTGCCCAGAGAATTTGGGTGCCTCTGATTTGTTTACTATCCATTAAAGCTTGAAGCTGTTTTCTGTGTTTTTTTTTATTAGTAGTAGTATTTATTGTAGAATGGCCATGACTTAGCCAGAATTATTTTAAGAAGGTATTACAGCTGGTGATGGGTAGACGAGATTCTTTATTGTCTCTGCTCTTTAAATATTTTTCATAACAAAAAATAAACACATCAGTTTAAATAAAATGCTTAGCACTCCGTGAAACAACACACACACACAACAATGTGAGCTCAAATATTAAATCGCCAACGATAGCATTTTTATGTATACTTGCAAAGAGATCTTAAGATAAAGAAAAGCTGCCCAGAGAATTTGGGTGCCTCTGATTTGTTTTCTATCCATTAAAGCTTGAAGCTTTTTTCTGTGTGTTTTTTTTTTTATTAGTAGTAGTATTTATTGTCAAATGGCCATGACTTAGCCAGAATTATTTTAAGAAGGTAGGATTCTCTCATTAAAAGCCCAGCAAAAGCTTTCAAACTCTTGGGAACACATGTGCTCAAGGGGGCACTTTTTTTTCTTTTTCCAGTTTGCCCGTGTTAGCCAGCCTCCCCCCAGCCAAGTCCATTCTGTGTTCAGGGTTTCATTTGTTTGTTCAGCAAACATTTCCTGAACGGCTACTACATTCCAGGCGTGTTACTAGCTGCCGGTGACAGAAAGCCGAGTAACCTGGGCTCCCACTCTCGGGACACTTACGATCTTCAGTGGAAATATAAAAATGCTGATTAACTACAACGTAGGCACGACACCTTGAAAAACAGTGGCCACGTCTCAGTGCCGCCACACTCGCCCCGGGGAGGGGAACCGCTTTCTTCCCGCGGATCCCAGACCGCGGCCTGGAGAAGGACGGCCACCTCTGAGACGAGCAGGGAGCCCTTTGCAGCCGGTCCCTAGGTCGGGATGGTGGTGTTTCCCTCGGCATTCTGAAGTTTGGAAGGAGTTCACACCTTTAAAATAGGGTTCAGATCTGCCAGGGGGGTGGGGGGAACCACACGCACAAAACACAAACGGCTTGTTTTGCCGAACGTCCGGTCCAAACGCTGACAAGCCACAGCTTTGATTCTGACAACCAGCTTGAAGGTGTCACCGCGGCAGGCTCCTGACACAATGAGCTGCGGTTCTGCATTTATGGCCGTCTGTGCTCCGTGCGTGCTTTCATGTGTTCAGGACGCTTGCCCAGATTTAAAGTAGCAGCTCTTAAAATAGCTGGAAATGGACATGGAGTTCAGGTTTGGTTGGAGTGGGGTTGGTGGTTGTGTGTGTGTGTGTGTGTGTGTGTGTCGCAGTCTCCAGCCAGGGTGCCTGCTTGGGCCGCAGTAAGTCACTGTTCCTGTAGCAACTTACACAGGGGTCCATTGTGACCAGAAAAGAAAAGGCATGTCGGGTGAGGAGGAAGAGGGAGGGAGGATTGCATCCAGTGATCCGGGAACAGTTGCTGGGACCAGCATTTAGTGTTTTATTAGGAGAGAACAACTCTATAAAAGGAACAAGCGGTTCAATCATTATACAGCGGGGCGACAGGAGGCAGCTGCCAGCACGACTTTGAAAACCCTTTCAGATCCTAAAAGAGTTGCCACATATAACGTGCTGCAGCTGCTGGGATCATTTAGGAGAAAACGCAGAACTTGGCACCCACTCGCCCCTCGGGGGGCTAGGATTCTAGGATCACCCCCTGTTTTCTTTAGTTGAGTTCCAACCCCACCTACCCCCCACTTCCCTTCTTTGCCACTGAACCTTCTCACAGCAGTTCTTTTTTCTCACTCTCTCTCTCTCTCTCTCTCTCTCTCTCTCTCTTTCTCTCTCTTTCCCCAGGTAGGTTTACAGAGAATTAAAGAGAGAAGGACAGCTCCCTAGTTTGATTGAAAGCGGGTGGGGGTGGCTCCTGCATCCTGGGGAGCTGAGTTGGGAGAGTACAGAGGCCCCCTCACCGTGCGCCCAGTGCTTGGGCCTGTGGAGTGAGTTACTGTAGCCTTGCAGACCATCACTTACGTGATGTCATGTAAGTAACAAAGTATGTGGATTTCATTTTAAAAAATTTGCCTGGGGATGTCTGCTTTTCATCATCAGTACATACAGAATATTTCCATAGTTGAACCTTCAGTGATTAAAAATCTCCAATTAAGTCATAGAAACTTAAGCAATAACCTGTGATCATTTGCGCCAGAAAAAAAAAAAGTCATTTATGGGGAGTTATTTTTTACAAATGCAGTATTTGATATATGTAGACTATTTCTGATAGAGATTTCTCGAAGTACAAAACGCCAATTACCGCTAAGACCTGGCAACCAGGAGAGTTTCTGTGAGCGAGCTCAGAGCACCCCCCAGATTAGCAAACGATGTCAGTGCTATCACTTTGAAAGAGAAGGTTCCCAACCTCCCTGGAGAACAAATAGAGAGGAAATTCAGGGGTTTGAGATTGGGGGGGGTGCCCTAGTTTCCTATGCAGGAGGGATATTAGAACTCCTTTAGGCTGGAAATCACACTTATAATTTGAGAAAATCCCTTCTTCTTCCAACCCAGGAGATTCTGATCACTTCTTTCCTTTCTGACCTTCCCCACTCGGATTTGAAAAGCATTCCCATTCTTACTGGGAAAGATGCATATCTCTCAGATATGTTGAGATGGAGAAAAAAGTTAACCATTAGTTTAAGCTTCTTGACTGATTTTTAAGATGAGAAAAGTAAGGCCCAGAGACGTCGTATAGACGAAAACAGAACAAAGTTTTCTTGCTCTGTCACAGCCCAGACTGAGCATTTCTGAGACATCAAGTCACAACCCTCATGTACTTGCCAGGTGACCGGGGATCCCCAACAGTCTAACACAAAAGAGCAAAGACCACATTGTTGGTGAGGTGATCTGAGGAACCACATATTGTCATCCGTGTAAATCCCATGACGTGCCGCAGGACTCAAGCAATCCACTGAACATAGCAACTCCTTTTGCTGGGAAGTAGGTTGTTGCGGGGTCAGCCTGCATTTGATGCAGATGGGCTCGGGGAGAGATACACTGTCTTCTCCAAACACCATAAAGCAGCTTCTCTGGAGACTTCTGGTTCACTCCTGACTCTGGAGGCCTTTGCCCCTAAGACCATTCTCTCTGCTCCTCTGGTCCTTTACCTATGGCCGTCGGTTCAGCTTCTCGGCACCTCAGCAATTCAGAAAAGGAGACTGCCTGCACCCACATGACCAAAGCCGCGGATGACATCACTTCTCAAGACTGCGGCTGACAGCAGGGCCTTGGCATCACCTTGTGGAGGAGACAAGCTGAGAAGCCCGGCTTCTAAGTAGCCCCTGCTGGGTGATGAAGTCTTGATAGGGGAATGCACTCCCCCCTGAGACTTATCTCTCACCCTTTGGAGGGCACGCTCCCTAATAAGCTGCCTGAGATGGACAGTCGAGACAAGGAACTCCCTTCCAGTGAGTCAAAACATCTGGAGTGATGGTGCTGGATTACGAGGCAGCCCCGCCAGAAACCCCTTTCTTCCTTCCTAAACCCGAATTCTCAAGTGAAGTGGTTTATAAGGAGCAGGTGATGGCGGCAAGGAGGTGTTGGTGATGGAGGCTCGGCCAGAGAGCAGTCTGGCTCCTGGGGGGAGGAAGGAGTAGAGACCCTCTATCTCTGAAACAACAATGCCCAGCATTCTCCCCAAGGCACAGCGGAGGCTGATGGCAGCTGCCTCTCTGGCTCGGAGGGCGTGGAGGGCGTGGCTTCTAGGTGAAGGTTCTTTTGTCTATTTCTGATACCCCTCAGTTCAAGACCAGTCTTATCGAGATGTCTGTTGCCATTTGAAATTTCCAAATTTTAAATGTAACGGTTGCTCCAACCGCTCCTGCACGGGCCTAAGAGAGTCATGAAAAGTTTCACTTTCTTCCCTGAAAATGAGGTGTGGTTTTCTCCCCCCCGGACTCCTAATCTAAATGTGTATCGTCACCATATGAGGCAGAATATATCTCCCTCCACCACTCCCTCATTCGTCCAATCAGATTAAACAGACTTGACCCAGAGGTCATTTGAGTTCTCCAAGTTCTTTGTGGTTACTTTGAGTTAGACTTTAAGACAATTTGCTAGGACAGTTGCTGGTAGGATCAGTGAAGTTAAGCAGCATGATCACTATGATTTGATGGTTCCAAGCAGGCAATTATGTTATTGTTCAAGCTGCAGGCCTTCTGTGGAGAGACTTTTCTTTTGGATTCAGTCTCACTTTTGAAAAGGTGATTTTCACAAAGGCACCCAAAACATGGGGCTTCTGCCCAAGCCATGACACTGACATCACCTTCAGCCAAGGTTCCCATTCCCCAGCCTACATGCCTTCCTTTCCCCTTGCTGTGCTTCTGTAAGAAAGAGTTGTGTTCACTGGAACATGTTCCCACCATTTTTTAAAATATATTTTATTGATTTTTACAGAGAGGAAGGGAGAGGGATAGAGAGTTAGAAACATCGATGAGAGAGATACATCAATCAGCTGCCTCCTGCACACCCCCTACTGGGGATGTGCCCGCAACCAAGGTACATGCACTTGACTGGAATCGAACCTGGGACCCTTCAGTCCGCAGGCCGATGCTCTATCCACTGAGCCAAACCAGCTAGGGCTGTTTCCACCATTTTGTCTGGTTTATTCATTTATTCAACAAATGTCTTTAGGCACCAACCATGTGCCATGGGAGCCTTCCTGGAGAAATGATTGCTTGAACCAAGTCTTGAAGGACAAGTGGGAAGCAGCCAGGCAGCAGGAAAGAGGGAACAGCATGGACAAAGTCCATGGACAAGAGAGGTCAGAGCGCAAACAGAGCTTCGTTTCGTTCAGAAAGGCCAGGATGTGGCGCATAAATAGGAGATGAGGTGGGAGAGACAGAAGGCTGATCTTGAGGCGTTGCGTGTCATGGTAGAGAGCCTGCAGTCTTTGGGGTGCTCTGTGGAGTTTTAAGAAGGCGATATGGTCAGATATGTGTCTCAGAAAAACCTCTTCAGTTACAGTGTGGAAAATGGATTGAAATGGGGGTGAGACTGGGTCCAGGAAAACCATCACGTACTGACTGTATTCATCTTGATGGTGAGTGATGAGTGTCTGCAGTAAGGCAGTGGTAGTTAAGAATGAGAGGAGGTGAGAATGTGAAAGCTCTGGGGCTCTGGGAGGGTCAAGGGCGTAGCGAGTCCAGAATGTAGTAGAGAAGGTGGCATCTGGGAATATTATTCAAGGTCTGGTTGGGCAACTGAGTAGAAAGTGGTACCATTCCTAGAGAAAGAAGGAGGGGAGAATGTATGCTTACTTTGTAGCATGTCGAGTTTAGAAGACCAAAGAACAACCTAGAGAGGGGCCAACATCATACCCCTTGACTTTCTCTTTCTTAGCTTGGCCTATCTCATGATCCTTGGTCATTTGTCCGTGTGTGTGTGTGTGTGTGTGTGTGTGTTTGTGTGTGTGTGTGTGAGTTTGTGTGTGTGCACACGTGCACGCCGGAGGGGGAGAGAGGAGGCATGTGGAAACTCTCAACATCCAAGCGACATTAGCATAAACCCTCCTGTTGAGATTATTTCCAAAATTTGACCAGATGTTTAAGCAAATTAACAAATGATTAAAGTGGCAGTCGGCAAAGACCTAGGCCCCTGTAGGGGTAGGCGAAGGAGCAAGGCCACAGAGGGACCCGAGCCCAGGTGTTCTCGCTAGAAAGGTCCGTGTGATGCAGGTCCCCAGTGGCTGATGGGCAGAGATAAAACAGGGCGAGCCGAGTCTGACAGAGAAGATGAAATCGGGAGTCTAGAAAAATCACAGATGTTTGTGTTCCTTCTGAAAGTAACTTCTGCTCAGTGGCTAAGCTTTCAAGAACGTTTTATTCTATCCATGGTTAGTAGCATATTCCCACTTTTCGGTATAGTCGAGTGTTTCATCTCTTTAAAAGACTGCTTCTAAGTAGTCGAGAGAGAATAATATCGAAGAAGGACCACTGATTAGCATTGTGCCATTGTCTGCATGCAGGTTAACAGTCTGGAGACTGACACGGCTACACCCTCCAGCTTCGTCAGTAGCTCACGGTGGAGCCTCCAGCAAGTCACTTACCCTCTGGACCTTTGCTTTCTCCTGAAAAGTGAAGGAATGTATCCTAACAGGTTTTGAGGGTCCCTGCAAGCACTGTTATTCTATATCTGTGTCCATTTCTGATTTGAAAAGGCCATAAGTCTTGCTTAGAATGGCAGATTCTTCTCCATCCCCAAAGACACAGGCCTGGACATCAGCAAAATACTTCAGTAAATTGTACTTCCCAGCACAGTTGGTGCCTGGCGTGTGGCAGGGCTGGAAGATTGCCACAGAGACACTCACGGCAGCCCTTAACCCATCAGGGTACATTCAGAATGTCAGGCTTAAAAATCAACTATCCACACCACCACCCCCAAAAAGTCAGCTTCCTAGCTAGCCTCATCGGGAGCCTGCATCCCTTACTGATCTGCCAATAAAAATAAAACAAAATGTAAAGGACGTTGACGTCTAGTATGTGGGAACTCTCCCAAGTGTCCTGCCCATGCTAACACTGGCTCGTTTTAGCATCTTCATCCTCCAGGTGTGTTCAAATTCTAGCTCCAATTCTCTACCCCGAGAATAATGATGCCTGCCCCCCTGCCTTTCCAAGCTACTTCCAAAAGGGGGTCAGATCCAGGGTCCCCCAAAGGAAATGTCCCACAACCTCTGAGGTGGCACTCACACTCCATCGATTTCTGTGTCTCCAGCTATACTCCCCCTCTCCCATCTCTCCCGTCAGCCCTCTCACCCCTTGCATGGAAACAGAGCTCAGTGTCCTGAAATGCAGGCTACCTTCCAGTTAAAAGTAGTCACGCATCATAATGTAACACTTACCTTGCAAAAGATGAGATTCTGATTCAACCTGGGAGACGTATTTGAATGAATTCATTCATTCATGACAAATTCATGGCAATTTCATGGCATTCTTCAAGAGGGCTTGGGGTTCTCTTTAATATTTGTACCACATATATGGGGCAGTTAACACATATCAAGATATTTATTTCACACAGAGATATCAGAGATCCAGAGAGGTTTAGTGACTTGCCTGTGGTCACACAGCAAGTGAGTGATCAGCAAGGATTGGGAACCGTCCAGGTGGTAATGAAACTGAAATGTTTTGGCTCTGACAGAAGAGTTCAGCCTAAAGATGTTGGTCCTGAGGCAGGGAGTGCAGCTTAGCCTTCAAGTCCCATTGCTCTCCCATGAGAACTGTATTTTCCACTCCTGAATTTTATTATGACAGGTTTTAAAAAAATGACTTAAAATTTATGTGTATGTACGTGCATGAAAATATGTAGCTGCTCACAGATACATATATAGAAGATGAAAGAGAAAAATGGACAACTTATAATTACAGATATTTTTGTTCATCTGGTATCCAGATGATCTCCCTTGATTCTGACAGTTTTGACAAATCAGTTTATTAAAATTGTAAATGTAACCCAGAGCTGTTTAGTACAGTACTAAGCAGAAGGTGCTTTCTCCTCACATTATATTTTGCTGTCGCATTATTAGAACTAGGTAGGGCTTACACTTAGCGTACAAAGCAGCCTGTCTTCCACGAGGAAGATGTATCTTCTCTGTTGCTTTCACTGTCCCGAGACCCTAAGGATATTTTCTTCGAGCTTTGACCTTGACCAGGCACAGAGATGCCTGTTCCTCATGTCCCTTCTTCCCCTTCAACCCTGCCCCTCCCCTCCCC
>NW_005354174.1:1787028-1801894 GCF_000412655.1 Myotis brandtii
CACTTCAGCTTTGGGGTTTTAAAGAGAAATTGCAAAGAGAAAACATGCTCCCTAATACCCCAGCAGGCATTGTTCAGGGAGCATTTGGGGGAGGAAACCATCCGCAAGGCAAGTTTCAATTTGGGGCCTATAAATCCATGGTGCTAAGTAACAGATCTTCACTGTAAACACTTCGGGAAAGTGTGTAGCGGCAAAAAGTAATAGTGTGGGGCCTTGGCTAGGTAGCTCATTTGGATAGAGCATCATCCCGCACACCAAAAGGTTGAGGGTTTGATTCCCCATCGCAGGTTCCATCCCTGGTTGGTGCTTGTACGGGAGGCAACTGATGGGTGTTTCTCTCTCGCGCTCACGTCCCCTTCCTCTCTCTAAGTATGTCCTCGGGTGAGGGCTACAAAAGTGATCTGTGAGAAGACAAGATGGAAATAGTGAGTGCTGTCATAAACAGAGAGGAGACATTTACAAAAGTGGACCTCTCTTTACTCGGTCACTGTAAATGGGGCGGGGGGGGGCGGGGGGGAATGAATGCCTTTTTTCCATCAACTGCCATAGAAAGCCCAGGGAGTGTTTTATTTCGTATCTGAGTGGCTTCCGTTGACAGTATGTTCTACCACTCCGATTTTTGTCTCTCCAGGTTTCTCTTCCCCATCCCTCCTAGTCTCTGCCCATAAGTCATTTGTAAACAAGCATATATATACACACACACACATACACATATATCTGTGATGAGTCATCTTCCTGCCATGAACTATTGGTAACTGGTAAAGCCTATGGACCCCTTCTCAGAGTATTTTTCAATGTATAGAACATAATTATTAAAATATTTCCTATGCCCACAAATATATGATAGAATAATGCATACTTATTTTTATTAAATAACCAGACCTGATCAGTACTATAATTTCTGTCAGAATGTGTATACAACAGGGGTCAGCAAACTGCAGTCCACAGACTGTTTTGTAAATAAAGTTTTATTGGAACATGGCCATACTCACTCTCCAGTGGTTCTCAACCTTCTGGCCCTTTAAATACAGTTCCTCATGTTGTGATCCAACCATAAAATTATTTTCGTTGCTACTTCATAACTGTAATGTTGCTACTGTTATGAATCATAATGTAAATATCTGACATGCAGGATGGACTTAGGCGACCCCTGTGAAAGGGTTGTTCGACCGCCAAAGGGGTCACGACCCACAGGTTGAGAACCGCTGCTCTAGGCCATACTGCCTACTACTTTCATGTTTTTGCAGCAGAGTGAAATAGTTGGACTGAGATTGTTTAGCCCTCAGAGGCCAAAATATTTGCCATCTGGCCCTTTACGGAAAGTTTCTAAATCCCTGGTATAAATTGCAGCAATAGTAATATGTCATAAAAATGCTGATTTCCATAGGTGACAATCACAGGTACTGCTGACCGTTGCCTACATTCATAATTGATGTAAGTGCTAAACTTCAGTTAGAGGTTAGTGAAAATATCAGTAGGATTTTTTTCCATCCAACTCCACGGATGACCTGAATTCTATCCCTGGGTCCCTTGGGGACATGTGGATCCCTGGTTAGTAACCTCTGAACGGGATTAGAATTAAAAGAACCTCTCAGCAGAAAGAAATGACTTTTTGACAGTGTGGAAAATCTGGTCCCTTTCCACCCCTCTCACACATTGGTATGTTGCAAATTTCATATTTTCATATAAGGAATTTTTAAGTGGTAAATGAAAAAGGAACCAGATCATCCCTAGAACTAGGTGAATCGGAGCCACTTTGGGCTCTTTATTACCATCCTGGCCATGGCAATACCACCCAACGTCTTGCTGGGGAAATGTCATTTCTGTCAGCTGATCCTCAGAAGAATCTGAGGTTCTCTGCACATTCGATCAGCTCCTGCCCGCTGCCCACCCCACTCTTGCCTCACCAGAGGAAAGAGCCAGAACTCCCCCCTGCCCACGCCCAGGCTTCTCCCGTCCTCTCTGCTGGGTAACTCGCCGTTTCTCCTCTCGTCTTCTCTTAATGTGACATCAAGACGTACCATGGGATCTGACTTGGCCATTTCTGTGGCTATGATGTCATAGTCTCCAGAGACAGCCTCGAGTATTCAGCAATAACTCATGTCCACTTAATGTGAAAATTGGTGCCATTGAATAGCATCTTCAACATGCTAACCACACCATTCCAATAATGAAATGCAAATTTTTCTTCTTTTTCAGTGGGGTCGCTGTTAGACTCTTGAGGAATGGAATATTCTCTTTATTGTGAATTGAGACTGGAAATAACGATGCAGAGTTTGCTTAGACGAATTTTAAACCGTCTCTTTACCTTAGAGCCCGAGGCTATCGTATTTAATCCTCACAGCGGACTCAGAAAGTCCATATCATTGTTTTTCCCTTTGTAATGCTAAGGAAGCTAAGATATAGAGACTTTAGGTTACGTTGGTAAGTGGCAGGGTTCCAGAATTCATGGTGTTTTTTTTCCAGCTTTGGCAGAAAAGATACTTTATATGACTCTTTATTTATAGGATCAGTTATGGGCCCTGGGTGTGTTTTTATCTAACAGAATCCTGTAGTAGCTCAAACTTTGTATAGAAAGGCAGTGAAATGGAATCATTCTGACTATAGACTCAGGATCTAGATCACTTCCTAAGTTGCTCATCTCTGCATTAAGGGCTTTGGGAGAGCCCAGTGGTTGAGTGTAGACCTCTGAACCAGGAAGCCAGTGGTTAGGGCACATGCCCAGATTGCAGGCTTCAGGGTTCCTTCACCTTCAAGAAAGCATGGTGGGCCCTAACCGGTTTGGCTAGGTGGATAGAGCATCAGCCTGCGGACTCAAGGGTCCCAGGTTCGATTCTGGTCAGGGGCATGTACCTTGGTTGCGGGCACATCCCCAGTAGGGGGTGTGCAGGAGGCAGCTGATCGATGTTTCTCTCTCATCAGTGTTTCTAACTCTCTATCCCTCTCCCTTCCTCTCTGTAAAAAATCAATAAAATATATTAAAAAAAAAAAAAAAAAAATAAAAAAAAAAAAAAAAAAATAAAAAAAAAAAAAAAAAAATAAAAAAAAAAAAAAAAAAATAAAAAAAAAAAAAAAAAAATAAAAAAAAAAAAAAAAAAAGAAAGAAAGAAAGCATGGTGGGCCTGGCCGCGGTGGCTCAGTAGATGAACGTCGACCTGTAAGCCGGGAGGACAAGGTTTGATTCTTGATCAGGGCACATGCCAATCAATAAAATAAAATTTTTTTTTAAAAAAAAAAAGAAAGAAAGCATGGTGGGCCTGGCTGCGGTGGCTCAGTGGTTGAGCGTCAACCTGTGAGCCGGGAGGACAAGGTTTGATTCTTGATCAGGGCACATGCCCACGTTGTGGGCTCGATCCCCAGTGTGGGGTGTGCAGGAGGCAGCCAATCAATGATTCTCTCTCATCTTTGATGATTCTTTCTCCCTCTCCCTTCCACTCTGAAATCAATAAAGATCTGTGTGTGTGTTTAAAGGACTGTGGAGAGAACGCTATCTGCAAACCCCTTCCAGTGCCAGGTAACCCTCTGTGGTCCTCGAATATTCAAGGCAAAGGCTGGCTGAGGAAGTCCGCTGTGTGTGAGCTCCCCAGCTCCCCAGCCGGGCTCTCAGGTTGGCCGTTAAAGGCAAGGACTTGCCTGGCGATGGGACCTCTGAGCTGGACCGGCCGGCACCGCAGCCATCGTCCTGTGTGAACAGCTCTGCTGATACAGCAAAGCTGGGGCTAGTATTGATTTTTCAAGTAAGATTTGAATGTCATCTTATTGAGACAAAATGAAGAGGATGTAGATGGAGCCAGAGCTGCGAACTGCTGCAGAGGCCCGGGCTGTGGGTATCTTCTCAAACAATATAGCCCCTCCTCCGTGAGGGTGGGGGAAGAACGTAAACAAGGGCCTGTGTGGGGACACGCAGCAGCCTGGAACCTGGGGGCTACCAGAGAAGCACCCAGTGGGTGAGAGGGGACGCAGGGGCTTCGCCGTAGGTTCGATGGAGTTTGGATGCTGATCTGGATTCAGCCCCATCTCGGCTTGGCTTCCGAGACGGAGATTTGAACTGACAGCCTTACCACCTGTTGTTAATTGGACGTTGGTGCTTTCTCTTCCTGCTGTCACTGCTCATTACTGTCCTTGGCTTCTTTCTAAGGGAGCGAGGACAGTGGGGAGTGACCGGCCCGCAGGGGGGGGCCCGGGTGCTCCCCCTCTCTTCCATGGCCTGTCTCTGGCTCTGCATGGATGGGGGCAAAATCGGTGTTTTCCTCCTCTTTTATCACACCGGGCTGTGGTTTTCTGCTGACCTTTCCGACTCCCTCCTGAACGGCAGAGCTGGGAGGTCATCTCGGTGATCTCGGCACCGGGTTCTGTGCCTAGCACTGGGTAGGTGCTCAGTAAAACTTGCTGGATGGCTGGGTGGAGGGTAGGCGTAATTTTCCCAGCCTGACCCCTCCTAACCGTGCTCCATTCCCCACAGTGCTATTGTTGTCATTTTCTGATCGGAGCCTGTTGCGCCACCAACCACCATTCCAACAAAACTAGAAATGCGGGGGTCATCCTCACCGCGGCCTCCTCCACACAGAGCAACGATTCCTGCTCATTTTTTTTTTTTTCCATCTGAAAGTTCTCAAACCTGTCCTTTCTCCTTTTCATTCCTGTTGCCACCACCTGGTTCAGTGCCTCATTACCTGGTCCTCCTGTCTTCCCTTATCTGCCTGGTGCCGCTGCAGCTGGGGCCCTGCCACGCCCACCTGACGCCTGCCAGAGGCTCCCTGTTCGCCCGGGGCAGAAAGCCCAGGCTCCTGAGCGTGGCCTACAAAGCCTCCCTCCCTCTGTATCCACAGTTCTGACCACTTCCTTCCTCGGTTTTTATGCTTCAACATCACCAGGATTCTCATAGTTTCCCATGAGTCAAGTATTCGATGCCTGGAATGGTCCTCTCACTTTTGCCTTTTGTCTTCTTAGTCATACTACAGACTCAGCGTGAATGTTGCTTCCTCTAGAAAGCCTCATCTGAAGGAAGGTCAGGCGGATAGATGGAGGGAGGGCGGGAGAAGGGGATGGGAGGAGGAAGGGAAGTGGGGGAAGTAAGTACGTACGTAGGTAGGTTGGTAGGTTGCATCTCCTCTGGGCTTTCATAAAACTCTGTGCACACTCAAGGTACCTCATACAGGTAGACACTTCCATAGGGTATTGAGCTTCCCACATGTCTCTCAGTTGCCTAATATCCTCAAGTTCTCTCCATTTCCTAAGTTTTTATTCTTGTTAGGATAAAAGCAACAGGTAAAGGTGGCTCTTCTTAAGAGGGTGGCCATTGTTACAGGCCCTGTCCCTCTAAAGACTGAGTGAACTGAGCTACGGGGCCAGGTCTTAATCCTCTCTCGGTGGCACTTCGGCTTTTTCCTGGGCTTAAGTAGAACAGTTATTTCTAACCAGTTGCACAATGAAAGAATCTAGTCATTGGCCATTTCCTGGCATCCGCTCTTCTAGGAGCAGCTCTGGGTCCTTAGGCCAGGGTGGCACTCGAGCCTCCAGGCCAGTGGCTCAGCTCCGGTGACTCTCTCAACGCTGACAGTGCTTATCAGAGGGTCGTTCTGCTGAGTCCTTGTGGGGTTTTTGTTGTTGTTGTTGTTGTTTTACTTCTTTCCCCATAAGCCACCGACTCAGAAGAGCCGGACTGAAGCTCAGGCCCTAGCGCGGGTGGGGGTGGGGCTTGGGTTGGCACTTCCTGATGTTGGTTCCCATCCCACGGTCACGAAGAGTAGACTGTGCTCTACCTCAGCCACCTAGTTCCTCTGGGACTGATCCCAGAAGGAAAATTTCCTTTTGAGGGGAACAAAAATACAACCTGTAATTTTTCCCCACTCTCCCCCCTCTACTTTTACTATCATATATGTGCATTTTACCCAAGTTCTTTGAGAGGAATCTCAGAGAACACTAACCCGTCCTTTCTTTCTCTAGTTGCATTTCCCACCGCTGTAAGTATAATGAACATTGAATTAACCTCCTTTAGCCTCTGGTCAATAGTAAGTGGCCCCTTTTAATTTTTTTCCAGTTCTATTGTGATATAACTGGCATATAATATTGTGTAAGCATAAGGCGTACAACATAGCGATCTGATATATGCATATATTGGGAAGCGATGGCCACAACGAGAGTAGTTAACATCCATCGCCTCACCCAGTTACAATTTTTCCCTTGTATGATCTACTTTTAAGATCTACCCTCTTAGCAGCTTTCAAATATACAATACAGTATTGTTAACTGTAGTCATCACGGCCTCATTAATAAATGGTCCCCTTTACGCATCATCTTCTGTGTCTGGGATTGACCCGGATAAAATAGCGATAATCCCAATCTCCCTCAATGGGATTTTGTCCAAAAAAAATGAGTACGCAGAAACAAAGGGACCACATAAATCCCAGAAACGACAGAGAGGCCGCTAGTTCCATGTCCCCGTGCCCTGTGCTGAGTTACTTTTTCCCCTTTTCAGTGTTCTAGAAGGGATTCTGTTCCTGACAAAAGACTTCATAGCCAACTTGCTGGAAAATAACCAAATTAAAAGTATTCACTTCCAACTGTCTCTCATTTTTGGAACACCTTCTATTAGGCACGTGTATGTGACCTACGTACAGGGTATAGCAACGCATCCAATGTGTGGTTACAGGTGTCACACAGTTCTCTGCACAACTCCAAATGACGTACCTTTATGCTGTTGAGACTTAAAGTTTCCAAACATGCATTAACTTGGTCAGATAAAGAACATAGTTCATTCACCCCGTGAAATGTTGCTCAGTGGTTAGAGCGCTGGCCTGCACACCGAAGGGTCATAGGTTCAATTCCTGGTGAAGGACATGTCATGTACCTGGGTTGCAGGTTCATTCTCCCACCCAGGTCAGGGCACATGCAAGAGGCAGCCAATCAATGTGTCTCTCGCATATTTTCTCTCTCTCTCTCTCTCTCTCTCTCTCTCTCTCTCAAAATTAATGGGCAAAATATCCTCGGGTGAGGATTAGCAACAACAACAAAAGAACCTAGCTCATCCAATTACCGTCTGCTTTATGTATTTAGCTGTGTGTGGGCCTCCTTAAAAGGGGCCTGGGAACCAGGGTCAGAACTAGACCGGCCAGGCAGTGAAGTTTATGCATCACTGTGCTATAAACAACAGTGTGGGTACCAGTGGCCAAGCCCTGAGAGCGTGGCTGAGGATGTGGGGACTCCCGGTGTTGTTGTTTATGCCATTTGGTAAATATTTCCACTCCAGCCCTCAGCTAGCTGATGGCATTTCATTTTACAGCCCATCATGATGATAGGAACCAACCCCAGGAAAACATCAACAAGCCGTTATAAACCATAGTGTTAGTGGATGAATGTGACCCCAGAGACCTCCACTCCGTCCACCCCCCCATCCCCTCACACACCCCCTCTCCACTCCCTTTCGTGTTCAGTGAATTTCTTTAGCCAAAGTGGTTGCCATGGCTCTTGGGTCAAAAGGAGGATATTTGGAGGGATTTTTCTAAACACTCGCATATAAATGTTGAGAAATCGGACTCTAAAAAGTAGGAGTCATACACAGACCCCAGCCCTTCTCAGTGAGTAAGACAAAAGGCAGCACCATCTATAAATACAGCGCCGTGAGTTCAAATGAGTATTGGGGGGTGGGGAGAGTGGTCAGTGACACGGAGCATGCCTTCTCCTCCCGCTAAACACAGCCTCCTAAGACATTTTCCATTTTTGAACAAGGAAACAACAATTACATTTTAAGTTGCATTGGTTAAGAACAGAAAAATATACCTTGGCCTGAGTCCCCATCCTGGCCTTTGGAACGGGTTGGTCTGTAACACCACACTAAGTCTGTTTTCTATCAGTGATTCCTAGCCAGCTTATTAAACAGATTTATACAATGAAAGAATCTAATAACAGAAACATTCACCTCCTTTATTACTTGGCATTATTTATGGTTGGAGTTTTTTTTTTCAGCTACTTTTTTTATGCACCGGAATCTGGCAACATTATACTTAGAAAGTTTGTGTACCGCAGCCTGAGTAGGTTGGGGGAGTATTGGAGGTGACCCCTCTGTCCCACCTTGTGGGCTCCCCCACCAGAGACGCCCACGACCTGCCCGTCCCGTCCTCTGAGTGTTCTCAGCATGGAATCCCACTTCCTCGTGGAGTCCGTGATTCTAACCAAAACAAGGATTGATCCCCACCCCCTCTAAGAAGTCATGCTTCTTTCAGCCCTGAGTTTAGCAACAGGAGAAAAAGAGAACCTTAGCCTGTGTGAGAATGCTTATAGTGAAATTAGACAATTTGTGACTGATGTGCAACTATCCATCAAAATGTTCAAGATGGAGCTCTGTCTGGTGTTACTCAGTGGTTAGAGTAGCCTGCACACCAAAGGGTTTTGGGTTAGATTCCCAATCAAGGGCATGTCCCTGGGTTGCAGGTTTGATCCTGGGCCCAGTTGGGTGCCTGCAGGGGGCGACCAATGCATGTGTCTCTCACACGTTGATGTTTTCCTTTCTCTCCCCGCTCCCTTCCGGTTTCTCTAAAAACCAATGGAACAAACATCGTGTGGTGAGGACTAACAAACAAAATTTCTTTTTTTTTTTCAAGATGGAATCTTTTTCTTTTCTCCTCATTCATTCCAGGGTGAGGAGGGAGTGCGGAGAGGTAGGGGAAATGTTTTGAGAGAACTGGTGTGGGGAGATGAGAACACAGGAAGACTAAACTCTATAGCATCCCTCCCCAAATTGCCCTTGTTAGGAGAGGTAGCCTGGGGCCACCTGGAGGGCATAACTGGACCTGAAGTGGGTGTCAGATGGGCTGTGGCATGGCCAGTGTGGCCCCGACCCCACCCCGCCTCGCTTTCCCTCTGCTCCCCAGCTTCATCCTGTCCTGAGAGAATATTCTGATGTGTTTGTTTTCCCTGGAAAAGAACAGTTCCATCTCAGAAAGGTATTGCCCCCTCTACCCGAGGGCGTCCCTCTCCCAAGAGAAGACATTCGTAAGGCTCTCTGAGCAGCGAGTGGAGCGGGCGAGGTGATCCTCCAAGAGCTGGTTTTGGATCGTGAAGCCACCGTTGTGGGGAGGTGGTGGCTTGTTTGGGGGTTCATGGGTTGAAGAGAAAGGAGATGGTAAGGGGGGAACGGGGAGCGTCCCAGGAATCCACACCCCCTTGTAAGAAGCAGTCCATGAAGTCTAATGGGAATTTGGGAAAGGTAGCCATGAACACCTGCGAACGAGAACATCGGTGGTTAGAGCTGAAGGTATAAAATTAAGGGAAAGCTTATGCTTAAAGCAGTTTTCCTTTGAAAAACGACAGCATTTAGTTACCACCTTAATAAGGAAGCCATATCCCAGTCATGTGACAGGAACTAGTCCATATGGATAATAATCTATATATATAAAAGGCTAATATGCTAAGTGTCCCCTTGGGAGTTCAACCAGGAGTTCGATAGCTCACTATGATATGCGCTGACCACCAGGGGGCGGCACGGAACATGGTGGGGACCAGCAGCAACGGCGGGGTGCTGAGGGAGCGAGGGAAGGAGGAGGCAGGGAGGTGGGGGAATCTGATCGGCCCTGATTGCCAGCCAGGCCTAGGGACCCTACCAGTGCACCAATTTTGTGCACCAGGCCTCTAGTAATAAATAAAAGAATTCAGAGGTGAATGAACCTAGTTCTGGTTCTCAGTTGTCTGTGGGAATTGCCATGGGTTTGCCAGGTGAATGGATCAAAGAGATCACATTTCTTCTTCTTCCAGATTCCCAGCCCTTCCTCCCTGCTCTGTCTGAGCTTCCATACCTTTGACCCACCTGTCCCTATGTTGAGGGGTCTTCTGAATAATCTGGAATGAGAGCACTGTAGAACTCTCAAATCTCTCTCTGGGCTGCACCAGAAACCAGCATTTCCCCTGAGCCCTGGCATTAAGTTAAGCCGTGAACCCAAAATTAGGAGTGTAGGAGGCATGAGGAGGAAGAGGCCTCCATGTCCTGCCCTCCAAAACTAAATCTCGTTCTGTCTAAACAGATCATTCTAGGGGCAAATAATGTCAGAGAAAAAGGGTTCCAATTCTGTCAGCCCGTGTGGAAGGTAGAATGAAGAAGAGGGAAGGCTTTGTTCCAAATGGCTTCTGAGGATCTTCCAGATCAGTGGTGTTAGTTTAGCTCAGCAGATAAGAACATGGAGTCTAGAGTAGTCCATATCGCCTTCCATTCCCACTCTGCCTCTTCTAGCTATGTGACCTTGGGCAAGTTGCTTAACCTCTCTGTGCCACAGTTTCTTCATCCATAAAGTAGTTTACCTACATCCTGGGGTTGTTGTGAGGATCAATGAGTTAACGTTTGCAGAACACTTAACATACTGCCTGCCCACCACACAAAAAATACTGCCTGACCATAAATGCCATATAAGTATTAGCTATTATTGTCACATATTTTGTGTGAATGTACATAAGTGTGATATATGTATATCCTTTTTTTTTCTTATTTGAGCTCATACTATATGGAGGGCCTAACTTACTCTACATGTCAACACATATTGAAGTTTATTTTATGACATTGATTTAAATATCAACTTTCTTTTGAGAAATTTTTATAACCAACCCCATCAGAGATTACAGACTCTCTGTAGTAGATTGGACCTTAACTGTGGCTGATGGAGTTACATCCTTCAAAGTCCAAATTTGGGATCTCTAGTCAGGCTGTTTGGTTTGGAAAAACTTTAGATATTTGTTTTTTAAATCCATATTAGGACACATTATTCTCTGTTTGAAGAACTTGGCGTGTACTAATTTCTAGGCTGCTTGAGAAACTTGTAGGTAAATTGCTGCTCTTAAATCCTTCTGAAACATAGGGCGGAAGGGAAGTTGGCCTCCTGTGTTTAAAAGATACGTGTTCAAGTCAAAGGGTTGGGGCAAATAGGTGTCTTCACAGCTCAGCCGTGTAAGACCTGCCCTTCTCTAGACCTTTGTGGTTTCTGGGAGTTCTGTTAGAATCAAAATGGGGGATCTTTTGATCTGCTCCTTCACTGTGGGGCCTGGTTCATCATTAAGAGGTGTTCTCCCTGAATCACCCCTTAGAACAGTGGATCTGGATTCTACACTTTCGGGTTCCTGGATATCTGGGGAGGTATCCATTAGGCAGGCCTGTCCAAGGACATGGAAGGGAACAAGGAGAAAGAGGGTGTCAGCCCAGGTGGGCTAGCAAGTCTCGTGGATGCCAGGTCTCCCATAGGCAGATGCCCTGTGCAATCCACATCTGCTGCTTAAGAGGCTGGCATGTTGGCACACCCCAAAATGACACTGACCTTGGCCATGCTGTCGGGGTAATTGGACTTTCAAGATGAACTGCCCGAACAATCTCCCCACTGTGGCTGGCACAAACGGGCTTTTCTTTAGCAGCAGACGTCCACGTCTTCTCGCTCCAACTTTTTTTCCTTGAACAAACATATGTATTGTGGCCAGTGCAAGGAAAATCCCACTCATCATTTTGTTCTGGGTTGTTTCTGTCCTGGGACAATAGTCCAGTGTGCCAGGGGCCCTTGAAAATCTGGTTTCCACGCCCGGGTCTAGTTTCGTCAATCTCCTTGGAAGACCCTACGGCCAGGAAGCCATTGGTATTGCCGAAGGACCTCCTACCGCCACCAGTGGCATCACTGGCTTTGTCTCGGATTGGCTTTTGTTTCTGTTGCCAGAGAGAGCGCTTCAGCGAGAGCTCGAGGGTCAGCTCTGAATTTATTAGGAAAATAGTCCAAGTCAAAGAGCTTTCTCAGCGCCTGTCTTTTCTCTTCATTACCTCAATGGGCATAACACAGGATTCACATCCTCCTTTGAACATCGACATGGCTCAGATAGAAAAAGTGTGTTTGCAAGCAATGCCGACAAGTAAGCAAGCATAGATAGATAGATAGATAGATAGATAGATAGATAGATAGATAGATAGATTTCAGAGAGGAAGGGAGAGGGAGAGAAAGATAGAAACATCAATGATGACAGAGAATCAGTGATCGGCTGCCTACTGCACATCCCACACTGGGGATCAAGCCCACAATCCGGGCATGTGCCCTGACCGGGAATCAACTGTGACCTCCTGGTTCATAGGTCGACACTCAACCACTGAGCCAAGCCGGCTGGGCTAAGCAAGCACTTCCAAGCGCTATGTGCAAGGCAAGGCACTTCACATCTGGAATCTCGTCTGTCTCCTCAAAATCCCGAGTCTTTTTTATCACGGACTCCGCGTGGATTGATCAAGAAACCTACTCTGTGTGAGGCATGGACCACGTAATGAGGAATAAATCAGAAAGACTTGGTCCTCGCGGAGGTTGCCACTGAGTAGTGGAAGTGTTGTTCCCAGTGTAGAACTGTTGTTTCCATCGGAGAGGAGACCGAGGTTCAGAGAGTCATTACTTGCTCGAGGCCATGCAGCCTAGAAGCGCAGAGCCACAATGCAGACGCCTGCCTGACTCCGTCGAGGGCCCTTCCACTGTGCCATGCTGCTTTCCTCCCGGAAGCCTCGTCTGTGGTTCCACTTAAAATGTGAGGAAACATCTGGAATATTAGTTTTCAACCGCATCTCAGACGCAGCAAGTGGAGCCCAAGGAATAGCCCCGTTGGCTCCTCACCGAGGGCGGGTAAGAGTAGAAAAGAATTGCTGATCGCAAGCATTCTGTTACCAGAATAACCCCACAGGAGAGGCCCGGCTGGACTGGGATTTGTGTGGGCCAGACGGTGGAGGGGATTTATTTCCAACGTTGGAGGACAGAGCTTGGCTCCCGGTCCAGCTCCGCATCCTCCCTGGAGCCCCGCTCGCCCGGAGGTGCAGCATCTGGATCAGGGCCTTCCGTGGGGCCGAGCTGCAGGGCCAAGGCGGTTAACGATTAAACAAGAAGCAGCCTTTGGCTCCAAACCTCATGGTGTGGGTTCCAGGGCACAGGATAAAAATATACAACTGGAAAGACAAGCTCCCAATTAAGTGGACCAGCTCGAGCAAGAGACGTTGCAATATGGTGTCGCCAGTGACCACACGCGGGCCTGCTGTCTCCTCGGACGCCCCGCTCTCCCCGCCCCATACTTAGTGTTGGCTCCGGGACCCTGTGGGGGACGCCCGCTGGCCGGGTGCTGGCTTTTTCTCTTTCCCATTCAAACAAAAACTTGCTTGCCTTCCGCCCCGCGACTTATCTTGTGTCGTCTCAGAAGAGCAGCATGTCAGAACTGGCAGGGCCCCTGGAGAGCCTCTAGTCTGGTCCAGCTCCATGGTTTGATGCTCTGGAAAGTGAGGCCTAGACAGGGGAAGTGATTTGGCCAAAGTCACGTTGTCACCTAGGGGAGTGGCAGGGAGAAGATTGAAGTTTAGGGCGTCTGATGTCCCTATCATCACACCCACCCCCTCCCGCGTACAAAACCAGCACCATTTGGCAACCTGCCCGTGGCACTTTTTCCATTCCCCCCAAACATAAGAAGGCTCAGCCCTCCTCCTCTGTTACAGGCACGGATACTAAGGCAGGGGGTGTAAGCGGCGCCCACAGAACGGACAAGAGCAGATGCCAGAAAGGGAACCACAGAATCCCAGCGAGCAGGCCTGGGCCCTCACCCTCTGACCGCATTCCCTCTCTAAGAACATGTGGTGGGAGGACCAGATTTGGCCTCCTCTGAGCTCCCAGCCTGCAGCAGCCCGCATGGCTCTGAGTTCTGGCTTCCCCTCGCCACTGGCTTGCCCTCTCCCCGCTGCCTGGGACAGCCTTACCACTTACAGTGACTTTGAGTCCTGCCAAGACGGGCCCAATCGTTACTTTCAGACTCGAGTTCTTGCCAAGCCCGAAATAGTAATTGCCTGAAGGATTCCAAAACGCCGGCTTTATCTGCCTCGGAGACTCAGTAAATCAAAACGCGGGTCTTATCTCTCCGTTCTCTCCTCTCTGTTGTGTGGTCTCCTAAATGAAAAATGTGACCTCATTGCCCCAAACAGCTGGCCCGATGTTTAATTATTTCAGCTTGCTAACCTGATATGCGGGGCCAATAAATTGTACGCAGGGAGCAGAAAACGCTCTCTCCAGTCCCGGTCTCCTTTGTGAGAAATTGTTGATTTCAGCCACCAGAGGGAATTCCAGATTTGAGTGCGCTTCGCAGTAACTGTATTTGTCTGATGTTGGAACTGCTCTGCACCCATCTGAGGAGCAGTGTGCTTAGAAAACGCCTTTAATCCTCTCCCAGACATTCCAGCAGCGTGCCCTCCGCGCTCCTGTTCTGAGGCCCGGGTGGGCCTGCGGACCGGCTCCGTCTGACCCTCCTCCTCTGTGCTGTCTCTCTCCTCAGAGTCGCAGGTTAACGACAGAGTCATGGGTACGAGCCAGGGACCTCAGTGATTCTCCCCAACCCTGAGCACTCTCCAGCCTCACCCCTCAACTCTCCCTCACGCGGGCCTGGATTCTGACCAGTCTCGGGCCCTTTGTCTTTGCTCATACCAGTCCCCACGATGTCCCCTCACTCACCCCCTCACCTCACCTTCTCACCTCACCTCCTCTTCCTTTCCATCGCCAGATGCCACCCGCTTCTCCTTCAAGAGGCACTTCAGGGGGCAAATCCTTTGTGCCGCCTTCTCCCTCCGTCAGCCCTTGGGAGGCTCAGAGGTTCCCTGGCGGCCGGCCTTGCTCACCTGTCCGTCTCTCTGTCTCACCGAACTTCAGGAGTAGGACTTCATCTTCTCGTCTGCGAGTCCCTCACGCTCACATAGTGTCTAATCCATCGCAGGTGCTGAGCAGATATGTGCTGAGTGGGAGGCATACTTTCAGGGAAAACCTGAGATTCTTAGAGAGGCAGAAGATGCGATCATTGAGCTGTATATACTTCTTGTCCGATAAAAGAAAGGAAAAGGGGGAGGGAG
>NW_005354174.1:1801911-1824350 GCF_000412655.1 Myotis brandtii
GGAGGGAATAAAAAGGTCAGTTCTCAGAAAAGAAACCCTGAAGGGGGTGGCCCCTTTCTCTTCTCAGTCAAACACCTGCCCCATTCCTCCGGGTAATATACAACAATTCCTGCCATTTAGGTTTATTAAATTAACAGTTTCAACTTAAATTATGTTTAGCTGTTTCCCCCTAAGGAATTCCTCACGTATGCGATCGATTGTGCAGGAAGCGAACTCCAGCCACTGCCAGGCCTTCGTGCAGCCGCTCCTGGGTGAACCAAGAGTCCTTTTCCGCATCCGCCTCTGTGATACCGTTGGTCTGGGAGGCTCGTGGAAATTCTGCGGTGGGTTTAGCTCGAATAAAACTGGCTTTCGCCGCTTTATTCCCCTAAAACTCCCAGGCTTCCTAAGCATAGTGTCTTCTCTCTGCGTTTAATATACTTGTGTGTTATGCCCTTTCTATTGTACTTAGTGGTTCCCCCCAGGTATTTGATTGATTTGTGCATTTTGGTGCCAGGCTTTTAGGAAGCCTTTGGTCCCTGCCTTCCCGCCACCCTCACCAGCTCAGGACGAAGCCGAGGGGCCAGTGAGAGCCCACCCAGGGGTCCACATAGAGCAGGATGTCATAGCAATGTGAAAGCAGCACCGCCTGGACAGTAGGCTGTGTGCTTTTATTCTTTTATTCATTCACCTGCTGATCCTTTTGCTATCAGCAAAAAGCCCTTCTCACACACCTGTTTATTTGTGGGCCTGGGTGAGGTCAGCCTGATAAGCTAGACAGTTCCTGGTGCCGGGGCCGGGGACCAGGGAGGTTCCCCTCCTGGTGGAGTGATGGGGACCCTAGGAAACGGCCCTGTGCAGACGGCTGGGCTGGCAGAGCAGTGGCAGCAGGAGGCAGGGGGCCTCAGTGGCACATTGGGAATCCCCCAGACCCTTGGATGGGGCCGGAGAGCGGGGGCTGAGGGTAAGGCAGGGTCTTGTTCCCCGACACCTGAAGCTGATCGAGGCAGGAGGCAGTGCACAGCGTGGTGGGCTTGTCCTCAGGTAGGATGGAGCCTAGGTGTTAGGCCCAGTGTGGGAGCCGCCGGGTGGTCTGTCGAGGACAGGGGGCTGACGCTGACCCTCCTCCCTCCGCTCACCCCAGGGCAGGCTTGTTGAAGAACCTAGGTGAGGTCCGGGGGCGGGAGCAGCCCAGGGGAGCATGCCAGCTGGCCCTGACTGAGACCAGAACACCCTGACCAAGCCGGCTCTGCAGGCCTGACCCGTCAGACCAAGTGGCAAAGGGACAGCAAAGGCAGCGCGGGTGCTGCGGGCGTCCCGGGAAGTGCAGGAAGCGGCCAAGCTCAGTCCTGCCGTCGGCTCCTCTCCTTCCACAAGCACATGGGAAGGAGGGTCTAGAACCCGGTAAAGCATGCCCAGGAGAACTTCCTGCTGGAGGGATCAGCCCTTTGTTTAAGAACATGGCTGTGGCCAGCAGTTAGTAAGGTTTCTGCCGCTGAATTCTGCCCCTATTTGAGGCAGGAGTAGAGCTTCCAGGAGTAACTTTCTAATTGGAACCTCCCTTCTCTGGCTCCAGGATGTGCAATCTCTACTCCTTGGTGGCATCTGAGCACCAGCATCTCCTCTCTCCCTCTCCTGCTGTTGTAGTCTTTCCTGAGACCCCAGGGCAGCACCATCTCCCTTCCCCTCTCGTCGTCATCTGCGGCCACACCCCACTCCCCTCCCCTAAGTGCAAACGTGGCCACATCCGAGTGTCCTGTGGCCTTAGCAAGGGACAGACGGCTTAATAACACAGAGAACCACAAACAGACCAGAGGTTATTTCTCATATTTCTCCCCGCCCTGCGGTGGGGCAGCCACCTGGTGTGGGGTTTCTGGGGGCCACTCCTGCTCTCGGGACGTGGGCTATTTCCAGCCAGCACTGTCCACCTGCAGCTTCTGCGAGCGTTAGCAGTTTCGTCTGCCGTGTTTGAGTCCAGCTGCAGCGCCTTTGATGTTGGCCCCGTCATGTTAAACGTTAACTGTAATTTCTCTGGAGCCTCGCTGGAGAGTGCATTCCTGCTGTTGGTATGATAATAGCCACTGCGATGCGGGCTGTGTCCTGGCCGACCACCTCAGCAGTTGCTCTTGTGCCCGAGGAAGAGCTTCCTACCGTCGGTCGGGAAACGTGGGCTTGTCCTGGTCTGCAGGAAGCCATGTGACCTTGAGCCAGCCCATTCTCTCCTCCGATCCTCATGGCCCTGCTCTGTGAAGTGATGGGGAAGGGGTGGGAGACCTCTCCAAGCCTTTTCGCCTCTAAGCCTGAGCTTCCAGGATTCGAAGATTCAGTTATTCTCAACTCCTCCTGCCTCTGCCTCCGCTGACCTCCCTCCCCGCCGCTCTTTTCCGTGCGCATATCCTCGTCGTCAGCCATGATCCGGGAACACTCCCATTATGTGAGAACCCAGGGTCATGCTGGCCATTTGAACCCGAAATCCACAGAGAGCTTTTTATTCTAATAAAAAGGCACCATCTTGGCGATGTGACACCCCCTACATCAAACTCTTATCGTATTAAGGAAACCTTAGAATTCAGATCTACAGGCTGGCCTGATAATTTACAATTCTGCTGGGATTCGTATAAGGAATAATTAATTATGTCTATTTGTTTATTCCACTGTCAGAATGTTGATGCTAGGTTTTCATATTGTCTCTGTCACCAAAGATTATAATTAAATAACATGTCAAATGTATTGATCATATGCTTACAAATTCGCTTGCTATGCCGTAGAGGCCTGTTGTTGTTACAGTATGTCACAAGATTAAATTCCAAAGTTTGCCAGGCCATCTCAGGCTGCTTAAGAGATCTTGTTTTCTTCTTCTTCTTCCTAAACCACAGATTTCTGATGGCTTGCCATTTTGACATTGACAAAAATTATTTCCCTTTCCTCTCTAGTTCAGTGCTGTATCTCGTTTAGTGCTCAGTTAGACAAAATAGCCAGGAAACATTTACCTGCTTTAGCAACAGGACCCAGAGGGTGTAGTTAGACTTTTTCCTAATATTTGCTTTGGATGTTTCAGATGTTTTCTCAATAGGCAATGAGGATTTCTTCAATCTGCCTGAAACATGTGTAATAAGCTCTTCCGTCATAATAATAATCTATCACCCGTGTACAATGCTTTCGCATCTACAAAGGGCTGTCGTACACGTGGTCTCAGATTTTGAAAGCATGCTGTGATGTAGGCAGGGATTATTACTGTTAGTTCATTTTACAGATCTTGTCACAAAGAGGCCCAGAGAACTTACGTTTTTTCCATATTATAAACATTCGTAAGCAGTAAAGCAGAGACTAGAACTCATGTCTTCTGCATCCCTGACCTAGTGTCTTCTGGCCCCTGCGCTTTTTTCTAATGAGCTTTACAAACATAACTACAATGTGGTATCTCCGGTTTCCACTTTTTGCTAGTTTGTTTAAAGTAGGCTCTCAGTTTCTGTCTAGCATCCAGGCCTCTGGATCCATGGGGCGTGAAATTGAATGGCCACACGTCCCTCACCCAAGGAAGGACAGAGCGGAAGATAAAGGTGAAAGAAAGATGCTGGTTCTCTCTGACTAAGAGATGGACCCCAGCCCTCCTCCCCACCCTCATCCCCTGGTGCCCGTCCATCCTCTGGCTTCTTGAGGAGCTCGGGACCATTTTCAAAGAGCTCGGTTGTGGTCCTTGGGCCAGGAAGAAATGCATGCGCAAAAGCAGTGTTGGCGCGGGGCCCAGGAAGAGGCCGTAGGGCGTAGGGTGGTAGGAGGTTTTGGCCAGGCAGCCCTTTCCTCCGATATTGAGGCACGTGTGAGGGGCTCACTCCAGGGAAGGTGCGAGTCTCTGGAAGACTGGGTTTTAGAGGAGCTGCCACACTGAGTCGTTTTTAAGGCGGAAAGAATCCTTTTCTCCCGTCACTCTTGGTGAGGACCAGGCCTGCCCGCTGAGGTCACACCCATCCCTCCAAGCCTTCCGCCATCCTCTTAGGAAGGAGGTTGTAACTCAGCCACAGTTCGGCTGGGAACTTTCTTAAGGCTTGAGGCTTGGCCAAGAACATGGCCTCGTTGTGCCTCCCACTCTTCCTCCTCCCCCGCCCTCCGGCCTCCACTTCATTTCAAACAAGTGAGTTGTGTTGGTTCGTTTTTTTAATGAGGTTTTTCCAGCCTCTTGTTTTTTTGTCCTTGACCATAAAGAACTCCCAGTTACTTGAAGCTGAAAATAAAATTTGGCCAGAAGTAAGCTGAGAATATTGTCTCATTATTGGTGTTGATATTTTTAAGTCTCTCTTTTAAAAAAAAGAAAAGAAAGAAAGAAAGAAAAAGGCTCTGGGAGAAAGGGGGGATTTGTCATGGGATGAATATCTGTTTGAGGCCCTAGAGTGAGGACTTCACATCTTTTTCCTGAAAACAAGGCGCCTTCCTTCTTTGCAGGGGGAGTGGTGGCTATTTTGATGCCTTTTGAAAGCACCACAATTAATCTGATTGAGCTGCTACGCGGTTGGTGTGCCTTTTTTTTTTTTTAAGGAAAAAGAAAAAGGATAATGGTCACATGGATTTAGCATCACATGGGGAAATGTGCTGTAACCCAACAGTCTTTTAGACAGCTGATGACCACGGGCCAGATTGTTCATTTCACAAAAGGGAGCCAGTCTTTTAAAGATGAGAAGACTTTTGTCTAGAGCCCAAAGTTCCTCAGGGGGAGGACTCATGGATAACCCACCCTGATTATTTTTCCTCTTCAATCTCACTGGTTGAAGATGAGTGTCTGTGGAGCCCTCCGCTACCACACGGGAAGAAGTGCAGTGAGAAGTCGGCCCAAGGCAGTTCCAGCCCCGGCTTCCAGTCTCAGCTTGACACTCCCTGGAAACCCAGTAGTCACAGGCATGGCCCTGACTGCCCGGGGGGTTTCTACTCTATCAAATGAAGTGGTGAAACGAATCCTTCCCGCCTTGGAGAATTGGTTCGGAAGAGAAAATTAGTTGATCATGTAAAAGTGCCTTAAGAAACACCTTAGATGTTCTCAAAATTATAAATGTGAGGGTGTGCAGGGGAGGCGAGTTTGGGGAAAGAATTGGTGACCAGGCTCCCCAGTTCCTTCCTCCATATGGCATCTCAGTCAAAAAGTGGGTCTCTGTTTCCTCCGTAGACCCCACTTCCTTCAGAGACCATTCATCACTGCGGTGCAGAATCCCCAGGAAGCCGGCGGCCCGTCTGCCGGGCTCCGCTGCTCCTAAGCTATCCAGCAGAAGCAGGCGGCCCTCACTCATCCTCGGGCCCCGGGGGCCCTGTGTGGGTTAGTTGGCTCTTTGTTTCCCCTCTTTCCCAGGCTGCCTTTTCCCTGGTCATTTGTGCATTCTTCCTGGAGGGAAATGATAACTCATTGTCAAAGACTTGGATAAGAGACAAGATGGGAGCTGCTGGTGTCTGAGGTGTTTGGGGCCTTTTCATCAGGTTCACACTGGCTTCCAGCTGGAGCCCTCGTCCTTGCTCAGCGGGGCCTCCTCCCGGTGTTCCAGGGCCCTCAGGGGAGCCTCTGCCAGAGCACTTAGCACACGGGCCTTTCTGTGGCTCGCCCTCCTCTCAGGCCGGGACTTGCCCTTCCTGTGTCTCTGTAGCCCCCGTGCCTGACCCATACTATGTACTCAGTGAGTGTTTCCATGAACGAGCAAGTGAATGAATGAATTAGAGATGAAAGGGACCTGGAATACTTATACCCAACCGCCTTCATTGTACACATTGATGAAAGTGAAGCCCATAGCTGCTCCGTGAATTGATCATGCAGAGAAAACTAAAATTGAGATTAAATATAATAAATGTATCTATTTATATATGCCTTTCTATACTATATCACACATGCTATATACAAATAATCTCAGTCCCGGTATATCCTGACTCTAGCATATTTACATATATATTCTCCAACTCAGAGTTGGCTGTGTGTTAAAAAGTTACCTGAACTAAGTCTCTCCTTGTTCAAAAGTCTGCTGTTCTAAGAATTTTATGAGTTTTCAGAAGAAATGTTTGAGCTTCTTGAGGAGAATTTAAAAAATAAATAAATAGGCTAGTGAGTTACTGCAAAAGAGTTTTTTGGTTAAAAATTTTTATCTAGAAACCCATCTCCACCAGGGTCCCATCGGAGCACCTTGCCATCCGCTACCAACCTTCCTTTACAATTTACAGATAAGCCAATGTCAACACGACCATGTCCCCTGACCTGGTTAGAGAATCCTCGCCTGAGCTTTGGAAGCACCCCTCCCCTCTGCCCACCACCCACCAGCTCCTGCTGGGAGGCTTTGGAAGGCGTGACTCTCTCTCGTGGACCGAGCACAGCCGACGGTGTCGTGCGGTCGTGGTCGCATTTAGGGAGCAGCAGAGACCCTGGTTTCTGTGCCCCACAGAGATCCTGGCCAAGAACCCTCAGCCCTTCGGACGGCGCCCTTCCAGTTCACGTCTGCGGGGCTGACACCCGACCTCCCTCCGTCCCACATGTCCTGGGGCAGCCTCGCCCTGCCCTGCACAGCTTAGGCCTCACCCAGGTGGGAAGGGTGAGCCTGAGCCTCGGGGTGGCGAGCCGGCTCCAGAAGACCTGCTGGTTCTCCCCGAGGCTGTGCTGAGCCTCCGAGTTACACACCAGTTCATTCTTGGTCAGTGGCAGGCACATTTCACACTGAATTCCACCCCGTGGGGCTGTGTCTAATTGGACAAATTTGAACAGCAGGCAGCATGGCCAGTGCAGCAAGGAACGTTGATATATGGCCCAAGCAAGGGACTAACATCTTAAAGTGACAGGGGTTCTTTTCAAAGAATGACTGGCTGGACTCCAGGAGTAACAGGCCCGACTAGCAAGAGAGGGATGGGCCAACTCCACAAAGCAGAGTTGCCATGTCCGCTGCTCTCTGTGGCGAGATAAATAGTAGAGGGTGGTCCCTGGGGACGATGTTCTGGGCACCGTCGTGCCGAATGCCTCTCCCACCAAAAGACTCGCGATATCTGACTAAACCTGGCGAAAATATTCAGCAAGGAACCCTTGACAGGAAAAGAAAAATGAAAATGTGTGTTTTCATACATTACTGAGCACCTACCATGCATTAAGTCAACATCCATCACATGCCTATTAAATGCTAGTATGTGTGCTATTAAATGCCCTGTCGTTGGACACAATGGAGCTTGTGAAGTCTATGGCCTAGGGAGGAAGAAAAACATTAATCAAATAATTTTACAAATAAACGCAATTACAAACTGTGTGAAGTGTTACGAAGAAAATAGTCCAGGTGGTATGAGAGCATGTGCAAGGGGTATTTGGGGACAGTTTCCCTGAGGAAGTCACATTGAAGCTAAACCCTAAGGGGTGAGTTAAGTCAGCGAAGGGGGCAGGGACCTGGGAGATGAGGGGGATAGTCGAGGTGAAAGAGGGCTGGTGTGGCTGGGCTCAGTGCCCAAGGAAAATGGCCTGGGGTGAGGCTGTGGGGCCTTGCTGCTCACGTGATGAATTTTAGTCATATTTGAGTTTTGCAGAGATCACTCTGGAGGACAGACTGTTACAGAAATCCAGTAGAAGACGAGGCCCTTAGCGAGGCTGGCATCAATAACAAACTGAGGTGGTCAGATATTTAGGAGGCGCAATCAACAGGACTTTGTGATGGCATCAGTAGGCGTGAGTGAGTGAGAGAGGAGATGTTAAGGAGGGCCACCAGCCTTCGGACTTATTTTACTCCATTCCCTGGGAGTTCCCAGTCATGTGGAGGAGGCATGGACATGTTGAGTTTCCATGGAGATGTCAAGATGTTGACTCCACATCTGCTACCTTTGACATCCTGCAGTCATGGTGAAACAATTCTGCCGTCTCCCTGATGGGTCAGATGAAGCCAGAGGCCCATCTCTTGATTAGGAGTGTGCACGGTTGTCCTGTCCAGAGTGCTTATCACAGTGCCAGGCACATAGTAGCTGTTCAGCACGTGCTTGTTGTTGACAACGTACTACAGGTGCTGGATGTAGGAGAAGCACGTAGGAGATGAGGGAGAGCTGGATGACCTTGGGAAGGGTATATAAGACTATTGTATAAGCGTATAAGACTGTGTCCTGCCTTCCAGGAGCCTCCAACCTTTTCTGAAAGGCAAGAGAAATGTTGGTGAGACAGTAGCAACTCTGAGAACCCTTAGGACGAAGGGGTGGAGGGATGGAGATGGTGGAGGCTGAGAGTAAGAGGTGGGTTCTTTGGCTGGTCAGTATCCAAAGGTTCCTGCTGATCTTCAGAGACACCGCCCTTCTAGACGGCATGTGGCACGCCCCGCTGGCTTGTTTCACGTTCCCCGGCTCAGATTCTGACAGGGTTCGACCACCAGAGCTTCTGACATTTCCTTAGAAGCGGAGGGAGGGGTGGTCCTCTCCCCTTATTCAAGCAGAGACAAAAGGTCCAAACCCTTCTTATGTCCTACTGCCAGGGGGCAAGAGAACGTGAAAGAGGAATTCTTGTCAAGAAAACCATGAACAAAGGACACATTTCGGTGCCACTGCCGTTGTTGCCGCCTGGTGTGGGCTTGCCGGTGTGCACTCAGCGCATAGCAGGTGTACAGCCTGTGCTGTTGGCCCGAAGCAGGGCTGACAACAGCTTTATCTGCCCATAATTGAGCCCGTGATGGGTTTGGGTGGTGTGCTTTTTTGGTGTAGACCAGACGGGCCTTTTCCATGTATCATCCTGTGCTGGTCTGTCTCTTTTGCATGTTGGGCTAATCTTCTCCATATGTGTGTCTGGTTTGGCCTGTGCATCCCGACCTCCCATGAGGAGGGCGAGGCCGCTTCAGACAAGTGCGGAGAGTTGCCGCCCAGCCCGCCGGGCTCTGGAGCCGGGCCCTTGGCTGGCTCTCTGAAGAAGGCAGCTGTTTGGGGGCCTCCTCTTTCTCTTTCTAGAAAGGCTCTGTGGAAAGACGCCCCAATGGGCTTCTCTTTGGGGTTCAGTGGGGCATGAGAAGAAGGTGCTCTTTGAAGAGCTACTGCCGATGACTCACCAGAGCAGAGACTCACAGGCCTGAGCTGTGCCAGCTGTCAGCCAGGCAGCGTGTGGCCCTCGGGTAAGGAGTTCTCTAAGCCTTGAACTTCTTGCTCTGACTACCAGCAGCCCCTCTCTCCCTCCCTTCCCCCCACCCCCTGGAGACCAGCTTCCCTCCCTCCCCAGCAGGATGGGGCCATGCTCTCCACGCTGCCTAGAGAGGCCACTAGACTGCTGATGGCTCTATGGCTGCAGCCTGCAAGGAGGGGAACCACCTGACAGCAGAAAGAGAAACCTCATGTGCAGAATATGTTGCAATTTTACAAAGTGCTTTCAGATCCATTACTTTATTAATCCCCACAGCCACCTGTGAAGTAGGAATCGTTCTCCCCAAGGCTCAGGGAAGTCATTCTGCAAGTAAGAGGCCGAGAGAGCCTGGGCTTCCTGATTGATTGCAAGGTCAGTTCTCTGTCTGAAACACTGCCCTCCCCAAATGCCCACTGCTGCAGCCTCGTGGCCCCACGAGCCCCTTCACAGACCCCATCCAGGTGCCTTCAGGGGCTCTTTCGATCTCCCCGGTGCCACCTCGGTCTGCCTCTGGACCTTGGTTGGCACGTGGGACGCCTGTGAGAGTGTAGACATGAAATCCCTGTGATGGGAACAGGTTCCGTTGCTGCACAGGGAGCAGCTGGCCCCTGAGACTCCATCAGCCACAACTGCCATGGCTGTTGCTCTTGGAAGGGCTCCATCTTCAAAGGGGTTTGTGCCCGGCGCCTGATCCCCCAGAACCTCCAGCGGGCACCAGTTCTCATCAGCGATCATTGTCCATGCCCTCAAGCAGGACCCAGGACAAAGCGGAGGCATTTTGTGAGCCATGCGGGCTTCTACCTCAAGGTCACCAACAGCGTGCCTTCCTCTCAGCCCACACTCGGCTGCCCCAGTCCTCACCAGTCCTGTGCAGACCACACCGTGGATGCCAGCCCTCACTTCCTCCTTGAGCCCAAGAGCCCCCTTTGCCCGTTAGACTCGCTATCCAGCTTTATAAGTTCCTGAATCTTTGTGGACCTTGGATTCCCTGATTGAGAAACAAGGTCAGCATACCGCACTCATTCATTCATTCGTTCATTCATTTAATGTTAATTCAACATATAATTTGATGAGCCCTCGAGATTCAGATGCTAGGGCCTCAAGCCCTAGAGATTCAGAAAGGTAATCAGAGACTATCTCTGCCCTCCAGATGTTCATAGTCTAGCAAGGAAGACAGACGTGTAAACAGATGATCATGATACAGTAGGAAATCAGCAAAGTGCTTCCCTGCTCATGTCAGAGCTGTCTCATTGAAAGCTGTTGAGGGAAGGAGAACATGGGGGTCATTCCTTAGAAGTCACGGAAAAGCACGTAAGAGGTAGGGTGACCTGGATGACCTTGGGAAAGTTATATAAGTTCTCTGAGCCTCAATTTCCTTATAAAATGGGGTGATGACACCTGTGTTACGGATTTTTTTGGTCTTTTTACAGAGTTTTATTGTGAGGGTAATGCAGGAAGTATTCAAGCTTTACGCACAATACGGCAAAACAGAGCAAAGGAGCTACAAAGAATCTTGAATTGTAATGTTTGGGAAAAGAAGTGTCACAGGGACAGGACAGCTCATTAAAACAGCAACTGGTATTTACTAGTGCCCAGTACATGCCTGCCCTGTGTATGGGCCTTGGCCCCGTACCTGAGGCTGAGACCTCAACTGCAGTCTGGCTTCCTGGGTAGAATGAACCTGAACTGAACTGGCATCCAGTGCAGGATCTCTGTCACTCAAGCACAAAGGTCTCATGGCCCCCGCACTGTTGTTACCCAGGGGTACCTCGGACAGGCCCAGGAGCTCTTCCTCAGGCGCATCACCGCCTCCCTCGTAGCCTTCCTTCATTTCTTTTTCTCGTCATGTCGACATAGGCGAACCTCCCTTAGGAGGCCCCATTTTAGTCAAGTCTTCTTCCATGAAAGCCCTCAGAGCAGCAAATTCCTCCCAGGTGCGGAGAGGGGGGCCGTCCCCTCTGCCCTCGCCTGCTGAGCCCTGCTTTCCAGAGCTGATTTACAGCGTGTCCTCAGTCTAAGCACCTGACTTTTCGGGACTACCTCTTCTTCCCCTCTCACCCCAAACAGATGTTCCTGCCCTCTCTCCTTAACATAGGAAGGTATAATGTAAACAGATTAGGCTGCTATTCCTTGCCAGTGATTCAAAAGGTATCTCTTTAGTTGCTTTGCTGAACCCCACACGGTGAGAAATGCAAAGATGCAAGGTGTAGGGGCCATCCACCCAGCCATGTCCCCCCAAACAGAGTTACTGCCGGTTAATTAATGTTGGCGCATCGAAAGAAGCTTAATTAAGTGAGTATTGGCCTTCTGCACCTCCGTTTCCTCATCTGGAAAACGGGGGTAGTAATAATACCTCACAAAGCTCCTACTAAGGTTTAATCAACGTGTCTGACAGAAAGTGGGCTGGTGGTTGTCAGAGGGAGGCAGATTGGAGGCTGGGAGAAGGAAATGAAGGGATGAAGAAGTACAAATTGGTAGCTACAAAATAGTCCCAAGGATGTAAAGTACAGCACAGGGAATGTAGTCAGTAACATTGTGATAACTATGCATGGTGTCAGATGGGTACTGGCTTCATCGGGGTGATCACTTAATAAGTTAAATAACGTCCAATCACTGGGTTGTACACCTGAGACTAATATAATATTGCATGTCAACTGTAACTGAAAAATGAAAAGTTATTTAAAGTAATAATAATAATATTGTGGTAACTATGCATGATGCCAGTTGGGTATTGCAAATATCTGGGGGGATCTCTATGGAAAGTGATTGTGTAGCCACTATGCTGTCTATACACCTGAAACCAACTCAAAATATGACTGAAAGTGAAAAACAAGCAAAGCAATGTGTCAGGCGGAGCATCCCCACACACACTAGGTGCTCAGTACATGGCGGTTCTCATTCATTTTCCCTTTCAGCTACCAAACCCTCAGCAGGGCCTCCTGTGGCCTCGACACGCAGTAGGCCCTGGGGATGCCATAATGGAGAGACCCGGGCAATCAGGAAGCCATTAGCCCAGTCACGGGCAGGGAAACAGACATTAAACAAATAATTGCATAAATAAATATGTAATTACACATCTCCCTGATCTTGCTCTTCGGGGACTAAGGCATCTTGCAACAAGACGGTTTGGGGTGGAGGAGAGAAATGGCCTATATTTCTGGGCTGGAAAGGCTGACGTCTCCTGGGTCTGACCAAGAGGTCTGGCCCCTCTTCCCATTTGAGAGACTGAGCCAGGACGGCGGGACGGCCCTCTGCCATGGCTCCTTCAGGGCTGTTCCCGGCTCAGAAGCAGCAGAGAGTAGGGTCCCTGTGAGCAGCTGTCCCGGAGAGCATCCTGGCCCGGGGTCCGTCTCCTCCGGATGCTGTGTTCTGCCTTTCTAGCATTGGGAATTCATGGCCTTTCGTCGTGACTAAAAGAGAGGGAGAAAAAGCGACTCTGGATGGGTTTTCTTCTTAGAAATCCATAAACTTCAGTCTGGCAGAGTCTGGGCTGCAGAGCGGGCACCTGAGTGGGCGCCGCCTAGCCTCGCAGCTGTGGCCACCTACCAGGTTGACAACTGTCTTCAGACCTCGCCTTCAGCAACGGCAGGGGGCTGCACAGATTCCCCCAGAGCCTGCGCTGCTGGCTTCCTCTGCACTTTCTGCTCCGATGTAGGGCCTGTCGGCTCTGCTGACGCGAGGGAGGCCCCAGAGGCCCTGCCCCACCGGTGCTGCTCGGGATCAAGGCCTTGCTAG
This sequence comes from Myotis brandtii, assembly GCF_000412655.1. Taxonomy (NCBI): domain Eukaryota; kingdom Metazoa; phylum Chordata; class Mammalia; order Chiroptera; family Vespertilionidae; genus Myotis; species Myotis brandtii. Next base: position 1,814,708 of record NW_005354174.1, read on the forward strand.
ACGCCCAGCTCCCTGGTTTGCAAAGCAAACTTCAGCCTTGTACTATTTACCTTGGCAAGTCCAGGGCCAGATTGATGATCTGTAAAGTGGATTTGTTATTTGGCTGTTTGCTTTGGCAGCTCTTGAAAGCGCTTTGCTGATTACAGTCCCAGATGTCATTGCATACATTACCCTGCTCTCTATAACGGGGCTTTGAACACTTTAATTTGAACTACAAATACTATTAAGCTTTTTGCACCTCTCCTGCCTTTAGTCCTTGGATATTAAATATCAGATCAGACAGCCTGCATTCCCTTAGGCGTCTTTCTCCTTGTCCTTGTCAGCCTCCTCCCCATAGAGAGCTTCCGGCTCGTCCTCTATGGGTCTTTCTAGAAAGCTTACTCACCTATGCCCACCCCCTGGCCAGTTCTTCCCTAACAGGGACCCTGGCTTTCCCGTTCGGAGGGGCGAGGTGTCACTCTGAGCCTGGCTGCCCACACTGCTGTCCCGGGTGCTCCATTCCACTCACCCACAAGGATTTTCCTCTCTCCGTTTGCTGTTTGTTGTAATGTTACCGATGGCATTCTTTGGGGGAAGCTAGATTTGGGGCATGAGTGTGTCGTGCCATTTTGCCCAGAGCGGACAAGGGTCCAACGTCACGCGAAAAAGGCAGCGGCAGAACCAAAAAATAACGTGACGCTTTCCCACCTCAAAGCCTGGAACTGCTGCCCAGGTCCCCTCTCGTGCTGCATTTAATGTCCTCTCACCCCCGGTGGGCGGGAGCAGAGCTGCAGCCTGCCTTCTTCCATGGGGGCAGTTGCTGGTTCATATATCTTTGGGGGTTATTGGTGGAGAGAGCTGTGTTGCTGGCTAATGGTGAGGTATATGAGTCCGAGTTCTCCAAGGTAATGACTTCTTCCTGTTGTAAATAAACCATTAGCCAGGTCCTCCCCTCAGGAAGCAATTTAAGGCCCAAGGGAGAGAGCAAAGAAGTCGGCTTGCAGCCTCCTGGAGGGGCTCAGCCCTGCCCAGCGCCTGCCCGGGCCTTCCCCTCGGAGCAGAGTGCTCCGTCACCTTTCCGCCCCGCTCCTGGCAGGCTTCCCTGGGCCTGTGATTTGCAAGCTCCGTATGAACTGCCTCTGTTTGTGTTAAGCTCCAAAGAAAACGAGTATTTCCCATTTTCTTTTTCTTTTTTGCTCTCACTCCTTAGAGGTCATTGTTTGGTCCCGTTCCTCCCCTCCGGCCTTGCGCATCCACAGGGTTCTTAGCCGAAGCCTTTCAGCATTTCTCGGGGCTTTAGAGACAGAAACGCCTCCCTGGCATCCACAATGGGTGGCGGGCGTGCCACTGTGTGTTTCTGTTCATCCTCAGACCAACCCTGCCAGGAAGGGCGTTCCATTTCACCGGTGAGGGAACTGAGGCTCAGGGGGGGCCTCGCCCAGTGCCACCCGGCCTCCGCAGGGCTAAGATGTGAGCAGCCAGATCTGTGTCGCCAGCGCTGTGCTCTTCACTGTGCTGTGTCTACTCGCTGCCCGGTCCCTCCCATCGGAGCTCTGGGCTCGGAGTTACGAGCCCTTCCCTGCTGTAAGCACCTCAGAGGCAGGTTGAACGTCACGCTTCCGTTTGGGTCCTGGTGACTAGTACTGGACCCGGCTCACCTTAGGTGTCCGATCGATGTTTGAATTCCACTCGAGTGGTTTTGATTTGAAGTGACTGTGGCTGGTCTCGGGATGGGGTGCTGGGGTGGGGGGGTGGCTTTGAAATATTTCAGTTGAAGAAGTTAATTCACTTTCTTAGTTTACTTTAGGGATAGAGATTATGGCAGTATTTTTGGCCACCACACTCAAATTCTTCTAAACCTTTACTATAATAAGCAAATTGAGCAGATTAAGGACATACTTAGCTGCCAAATGGTGTTCTGAACTGTGTAAAGTTCTGGCCCAGTAAGGCCAGGGTGGCTCTTCTTTTTTTTTCTTATGTAAAAGATTGTGTGGGTTCTGTGACCTTCTCTGCTTTTTTTAGCTCTTCCTGTTTTATTGTGTTTGAAGTATCTTTGTGGTGACCTGTTGGGATAGGATTCTTCCATATGGAAGTGTTTCTTTAACTTTTTAATCATTTCTTTGGGGAAGCGGAGGGTTAGGAGTAGCAGATGTTTCTCTGGCTTTGTTTGCCGAGTGGAGGTAGGGCCTTAGGAGCTGTGCGGCAGGCGCAGCCCCACCATCAGGAGAAGGCCCATCCCAGGGGCAGGAGGCGGCTGGTCCCCACGGGATCTGGGGGATCTGGCCGAGCAGGGCTGTGTGGGAGGAGGTCCTCCTGCCCTCACCCTGAGTAATGCCTTTCCCATTTCCCAGGAAGAGTACATGTTCCCCTGTGACGCTGAGAAAAGTTTTTGGTGTGTTTTTTTTTTGTTCGTTTTTTCAGTGTCCCAAGGCAAATCCTTATCAATCCTCAAATGGGAAGCCTGTCTAGTGCCCTTATCAAGGGGAGAGGGGCGGGAGGAATACCAGATAAAATAAACCCTGTTTCTCTCCTTCGTGGCAGTCACATCCTCTCCTCTATTTCTCAGTGAGCCAAAGCTTAGCATCTTGATTTTTTAAAAAGTTGGAGAAACCCATCTGATTCCCCCATTTCCTCATGTGCTTTGGACTCATTACTTGGACTCATTACTCAGGAGGCAGCGTGTGACCTGGGAAGGTCGTTCAGTGGAGGTGGTAGAAGCTGATGGTCGGCGGTCATGTTGTGCAGCTCTCAGCCTGAATACCGATTCTAACAGTGGCCTCTGGCCCCCAGTGTCCACCTCTCCTTCTGTCCCCAGGGCCCCCCTGACAAGACAAGGGAGAAAAGGTTTTGGTCCTGTGAGCGAGGGCCCCCAGGCCATAAGAATGCAGTGGGAAGACTGACTAATCCCTTCTTGACTAGACCATGGCTTTGCATGTAACCTTGGAGTTCTCAACACCGAGAGGTTGAGGAGCTGAGTAAAAGTGTCAGCAAAGGAAACTGAGAAGTAGCAGCTGGAGAGGTGAGGGGAGGCCAGGTGAGGGGGGTACCCTGGAAGCCCCGTGAAGAGATGAGCCAGCTATGTCAGCTGCACCCTTGACCTGCCGACAGGTCAGGTGGGATGGTAACTGAGAAATGGCTGTGGGTTCAGTAATGTGAAGGTCACCCACTTTGGAAGAGCAGCTTCAGGGGAGAGGTGGGTTCAAAGAGAGAAAGGGAGGAAGGGAGGGAGGAAATTAGAGGCAGCCAGTGCAGACATCTCTTTCTAGGAGTTTTAAGGGAAGGAGAGACATGGGGTGGGAGCTAGAGGAGGATGTAGGGTCAAGAGCTTCTTTTTTTCTTTGAATGGAATAAGGACTAACATAATGATGACATGAGGGTATGGGGTCTAGTGCATCGGTGGAGGGATTGACCTCAGTGGGGGAAGGGAGAGGCCTGCACTCAGAATCAGGTGGGTGGGCAGATGCAGCGGTGGGACTTTAAATCCCCTCCTCATTGCTTCCGTTTACTTGGGGAAGTAATAAGTCCTCGGCTGAACATGAGAATGGTGGCGAAGGTATTGAGAGCCTGAGGCTAGAGGAGCAAATATGAAGTCGTCATCTAGGAGAACGGGAGAGCGAGCGGACTGAGGAAATATGATTAGAGGGCAGCGTTCAAGGCCCACGTGGAGGTAGTCGTCAGAAACTTTAAAGCAAGACTGGTTAGCAGGGTGTGGTTTTTTTATAGCAAAGTAATTGCATGGGGACTGGGCTGAACGGGGTTGTGGTTTCACCAGGATGATACAGCGAAGGGAAGGGGGTGCAGACGGTGAGGGTGTGGGCGAGGAATGGATTCCATCAATTGAATCGAATACGTCCTGATGAGTTCCCCCATGCCCCTTCCTCTCTGGGCCAGTCGCTTGCATGGCCAGGCCTCAAGGCGGTCTCAGTTGCCCACTCCGCAGGCACGTGTTGGTCACCTGTTACAGCACTGGGCACACAGAGGTGACACTACCCTGCAGAAATAAGTGCAGCGAGGGCTAGAGATTTCCCATCGAGGCACCGCAGGAAGAGGTTTTCTTCTAAAGGAAAATGAGAATATCCCTTCACACTCTAGAACAGCGGTTCTCAACCTGTGGGTCGTGACCCCTTTGGGGGTCCAACGACCCTTTCACAGGGGTCGCCTAAGACCATCGGAAAACACATATATAATTACATATTGTTTTTGTGATTAATCACTATGCTTTAATTATGTTCAATTTGTAACAATGAAAATACATCCTGCATATCAGATATTTACATGACGATTCATAACAGTAGCAAAATGACAGTTATGAAGTAGCAACGACAATAATTTTATGGTTGGGGGTCACCACAACGTGAGGAACTGTGTTAAAGGGTCGCGGCATTAGGAAGGTTGAGAACCACTGCTCTGGAAGGTCCCCTCTTCTTAGCCACCTCATCCCAGTTTCCTAGCATGCCAGGCACGGGGGTGGGTCGATTCATGGAGGGTTGGCACCAGTTTAACTGAGCAAACTGGACGGTGTGGGGCCCTCTCTCTGCTTGCCCTGCCCCCATCTGCTCTGGCACGGTCTTTTATCAACACGTTGGCCGAGGCGGGCACACTGCCCTCGACAGGAGCAGAGGTCTGGTCCTGGTCTGGGGCAGCAGGGAGTGCCTCCGAGGCACCCGGGGAGCTTTGTAAAGATGCAGATGCCCGGGTCCCAGCCTTAGGCTGCAGAAACTCAGATTATGATCCGGGACAGGACTTGCCCCTCCGTACATTTGAAAGGCTCCCCGCTGATTCTGCCGGGTAGCCCAGCTGAGACGTCCTGGTGGAGGGCATGTGTGCAGAGGTTCGTGCCAAACAGCTGGATGGCACCGTGACCTACATCCCACTGCCGTTCCTCCACCAGGTCTGAGTGTGAGCAGATAGCTCTCCTGACAGTTCCCTTCTCAATATTATCCTCTAGGAACTTGTGATTATCCTCAGTCTCAGTCAAAAGCAGCTTAATTCCTCGGAGAGCAGTGCCAGTTGGGCATTATGCCTGGAACGAGGAAAGCAGATCTGTGGCAGAGTTCTCTGCTCAGTTCAGCTCTGCGGCCTCCATGGGGCATCCTCTCCGTTTGCCCTGCCTCCCCCCCTTTCTCTTCCAGGCTTTGTTTGGTGCCAGGTTAGTGAAGTCAGCTCATTCCAAAAGGACCGGGGGTCTGGCTAGATGCAGGCTTGGGTACCGTTAGCCAGATGAAGTCTGCTTGGCAAGGAGGTCCTGGGTGGGCTAAGAGAGGCAAGTGTCAGTAATAAGATCAGAGAGCAGGAGGCTGGAGAGCAGGCTGAGGGCGCAGGCCAGGCGAGCACCAGCTCCAACCCGAGGGAGCACTGAGCTGAGCCTGAGAGTCTCGTAGGAGCTGAACACGTGAACCCTTGCTACCCAGAGGAACCTGAGTTTACCTGCCTGCATCATCCTCTGTCGTTAAATCCTCTTGGTCTTAAAGGGCCAGCCTCCTTCCAGTTGCTTCTACTGTATCAGAGACATGGGCCTCTTCATCCAAGACCCTGTGCTGAGTTGGAGCCATTGCATTGTGAAACCTACAGCTTCAACCCTGGGTCTTCCGAGAGAGAGAGAGAGAGAGAGAGAGAGAGAGAGAGAGAGAGAGACCCTCTTGGGCCCAGCCTCACCTTCACCAGGACTTTCTTCCATCTCTGCATCGATACTCGTGTTCTGCCCAAATCTAAAACCCCCGATTCTCTCCGGTCATCGTAGAGACCTTAGAGAAGGTGGGGATCCCACAGAGAACCACACAGACGGTCTCCCTGCCCTGGTGGGGCTCATATTCTAGAAGCGGAAGCAGGCGGACCAGCAGTGCCCTGAAGTGTGCTGTGATGGCGTAGGTTCCAGGGACTCGGAGCACATGCGGGGCCCCTGACCTAACCTAGCGGGGCAGGGAGAGCTGCCCCGAAGTTCTGCTCATGCCATCAAGCCTGAGCAAGGCGGAGATGGAGGCCCAGAGCTGAGAGGGAGCCCCGTCCACTGGAGGCACAGAAAGAGGCTCATTGTGCTTAACGAGAGGGACAAGGCAGGGCGAGGGGGAACGAGCCTGGAGACCTGCGTGGCGCCAGGTCAGCCAGGAGCTTGGCACCCGTGGCAGAAAGTTGTGGTGTCTCGGGAGCAGCTTGTTTATCACTTTGGACAGGTGTTTTCTGGCTCCTGGGATGACTCTGGAATAGACACACACACACACACACACACACACACACACACACACACATACACACATGCAAGCACACACACACGTGTGATCTCTCGGGAATGGTTACTGCTCTGTCCCTTCTCATCTGGAGGCGGCACAGGGTAATCTGGATTATAACCCATCGCCGGGGGCAGGGGCTCACTCGGCCGTTATAATCATCTTTTCCTTCCACCTTCGGATACCACTCAGCCTCACACGGCACCAGCTCTGTGATGGAGAGTGGAAGTGACAAGGGCAAAATAAAAAAAAAATTTTTTTTAAAGACCCAGAACATATTCAATGGGAAACTACAGGCGGCAAGAGCTGTTCTGTGGTCCCGGCCGACACCCCCATGCTGCTCCTGGTGTCTGAGGAGACTTCTCCCCGCTCTGCCTGGCGGCTGGCTGGCGGTTCTGCAGGGGCTGTGTCCTCTGCTTGTCACTCCTACACTGAGGTCACTTTAAGATGCATGGAGTTCTGAATCTTTAACAGAAAGAGCTCAAAGGAAATCCCAAAGGCAGTTAGTCGACAGGCATCTGCTGAGAATGAGGGTGAGAGCTGTGACAGGTGTGGGGCGTTTGAGACGAGGGGGGACGCAGGAGGGAACTGACGAGGAACAAATGGGGGAAAAGGCCGAGGAGCAGGGAAGCCTGGCTGATTAAAGTGTCATAAGTGTGTGGTTTTCTCCGGTGTAGCTCAGCAGCCCAGGAGCAGGACGGAGGTTTCAGATGGTCGGATGGCTCATCCTGGATGCGGCTGGCAAAGCAGGCGTGGCGGGCAGACCAGGAGGAGCAGGGGCGGGGGTGGTGGTGAGGGTGTTATTGGACCGTGAGCCCTGATCGCCAGGATGGATGGTGAAACGGTGTCACCAGGAGGAAGCCAGTGGGTTGGGGTGATTGGGAGGGCTCCAGGCGCTTCCTTGGTAAGAATAAGGAAGTGAGAGAAATAGACACATAGGAAGTTTTATGATCAAAATGTGGGATTTCTTGCTTAAAATACTGGAAGTGCCAACTGCAAGATCCAGGTGAGTGAGTTGCTGGAATGAAGGTCAAAGTCATTGGGGTGTGGAGGTCAGTGAATTACAAGGCCGAGGGTGTTGGCTTGGTCATGCCCCTGAGCATCGTGTCTTCTCCGCATTCGGCAGTTGCCATTGAGAAGGTGACCGTGGTGTATGTAGGGCCACAATCCTCTCTGAAGCCAAGCGATTGACTTAGGTCTATGGAGCCCGGTGACGGGGTGGGGAGCACGGTGCTAGGCCGATTTTGTGAGCTCTGAGCTTCTCTCCTGATTGATAAGATAATTCCTTTGGAAGAGGTGATGTAATTCACAAAGAACATTTGTATTCCCCCGGAGAAGAAAGTACTTCCTTTTATTGTCAGATCACTTTAGCATGATTGAAAAACCAGGGACAAAACTTTTTTCAAATGCCTGAAAGGAATAAGCTATGAGATGTCTGAAATCCCGGCCCCAGGGTCCTGCGTGGTGGCCTAATGCAAAGTCTCTTTGCACCTCAGCTTCTTTCTGAAACGGAAGAACTTCGCAGGGTCGTTGGGAGGGTCAGTGGAATAGTGGTGCCTTAAAGCGCTCACTGCGTGCCAGGCACTATGCAGAACACGTTTGTTTCGGCCTGAATGTTGTGTATTATTCCCACTTTATAGATGTGTAATGAACCAGGAGAGCTAACTAATGTGCTCAACATGATGCAACTATTAAGTGACAGAAAAGGGACCGTCAAGCCGGGACTTTAGCCATCTGCTCCACTGCCTCTCTTAGGCTCTGTGAACACAAAAAGGAGGCCAAATGCTCAGAGTGCTAAGTTGAGGAGAAGACATTAACACAGACCACAGTGTCACAGTCCCCTCCACACCATGTTAGGGGGTGTGCAGGTGCGGTGAGGGTGCCACCGAGGGACCACCCCGCCCAGGGGGCTCCAGGGGGCTTCGCGGAGGAGTGTGCCTGAGTCCTGCTGCAGGAGGCACTTGTCTGGTCAGCTGGCCCCTCTTGTCTTGTTGGTCCGAAAGGTGGCAGCTCCTTCTCCCGATGTCCTGGTGTCCCACAAAACAAACAAGTAAACAAACAACCACATCTATTTACTTTTCCACAAAATTGCTCTTTATGTGGCAGCTCCTTCTCCCTGTGTCCTGGCGTCCCACAAAACAAACAAGTAAACAAACAAAAACCACATCTATTTACTTTTCCACAAAATTGCTCTTTAAATGTTTGAATCCTGGAATTGCAGCTGTATCGTTGTTTTCTGCAGGTTGTTGCCTCGCTTCTCTCTCTCTCTCTCTTTATGACTTTTTAAAATCCTCAGAGGATATGTTTTTATTGATTTGAGAGAGAGGAAGGGAGAGAGAAAGAGAGAGAGAGAGACAGTTGGTTGCCCATCAGTTGGTTGCCTCCTGTATGTGCCGGACCTGGGATCAAATCCACAACCTGGGTGTGTGCTCTGACCGGGAATCGAACCCACAACTTCCTAGTGTTCGGGACAACGCTCCAACCAGCTAAGCCACAGGGAAGGAAGCTATGTTAAGGGGCAGAAAGGCCAGTTTAAAGGTTGTCGGAATAATCCCAGTAAGAACTGATGAGGGCCTAAGCCCAGTGCCTAGGGAGAGTAGGGACAGAGGCGCAGGAAGTAAAATCCACAGGGCTTCCCGGTGAGCTGGGCGTGGGGCTGAGGAGTCTGGCTGGGCCACTGAGAAGCCAGTGCTGCCATTCACTTAGGTGGGGGAGCCGTAGGTGATGGGTGGGTCCCGGGCATGTTGAGTTGGAGGTGCCGAGGAACATCAAGTGAAGACGTGTGGTCTGACACAGAGGGATTTGGAGCCGGGAGAGAGTGGACTTAGAAGTGCAGTTTGGCGAGTCAGTAGCATGTAGGTGGTAGTTGTGACCAGAGTGTGGGTGACCTCCCCCGGGCAAATTGAACAGAGAAAGTAGAGAAGAGGGTTAAGAGTAGAACCTGAGAAGCACCAAAATTTGAGGAGCAGAGGGAGCAAAGCAAGGCCTTGGGAGGGTGGTCAGAGGGAGGGGACACTTCCTACATGAGAGGAGTGTCGAGCTCATATCCAGGCCTCTCTGTTGTAAAGGGAGGCCCAGAAGGGTTCATGACACAGTCTGAGGGACATGAGAAAGCTGTATCTAGTAGCTTCTCAGCCCTAAAGGCATTTCTAAAACTCAAATGAAGCACAATGAGAACTTAATTCTCTCATTCAGCTGTTAGCCCTAACTCAAGGTTGGATGACAGGCCCGAGTCTGTCTGACACAGTAACAGGGGGTCTCCGGGCCCCTCCTTGAGGCCCCTTGGCGCCTGGGCTCCCCCCACTCCCCCATGTGGATGACTCTGATCTTCCTCTAACCCAGTATGTACCCTAGGTCCAAAGATAAAAAGATAGGTTTCTGCGCGCACGCACACACACACACACACACATACATACATACACACACATACACACACATAC
>NW_005354174.1:1824404-1829393 GCF_000412655.1 Myotis brandtii
CACACACATAACACATACATACACACACACACACACACACACACACACACACGCTTGTTCTGGCCGGCTCTGGAAACGTGCTCCTTGCATGAGTGTAGCCGACATTAAATATATTGCTTCCTCCTCGTAGGAGGGATTGGCATTTCTTGCACAGGGACGGGGTAGAGGAGGCGCTCCTGGCCTTTTTGAACTTCCTTCTCAGCGAGGGAAATGAATAACATCCTGATTGGCCCCAGTGGAGTACAAGTGAAGGGAGTCCTGGCCCCCGGGTCCAGGCTCGTTCTAGGAGCTGCTTTACGCACAGGCGCCAACCTTGGCGCACGGTGAGACCCCAGACTAACAGTTATTTGGGCATTTTCACACTTACTAATGAAGTGCCATTTTACAAGGCACGCTGGGATTCCCCAGCCAGGGGAACATATTCTCCTATAGGCAGCCAGGCCGGAGGGGAAAGGGCAGGGACAGCCCACGTCCTGCCCGCCCTCCGCAGTTTGCAGACGAGGCCTCGAGGTGCCCCGTACTCCCAGTTGGCTCCTGGCCTGTTAGCAGGAGGGACGAACTCCGTTTGCTTAATAGAGTGTTAACCCCAGGCCCTAGAACTTGTGTTAACACTTAGCACAAGGCTGGATCCGAGGGGAGAGGCCAGGGAACTGGCGGCTGAGGGTGGTTTGAGGGTTGAGCTGTGGGGTGAGGAGGGAGGAGGGAAGGAGAGGCAGTTGAATGGTCACTGGATGGAATGGAGCTGACTGGCAAGACCAAGGTTTCCTCTGCTCCTGCCTCTGTCACAGCCCATGTCTGTCCCCTCCCCCCGCTTCACTTTCCTTGCCTTTAAATGAGTAGCTAGAGCCAGATGTACTCGAAGGGACCAACAGCTGGAAATGCTTGGGGGATGGGCCAGGGTGGGCAGTGTCAGCAGCACACAGATGCCTGGGGATCCGAACCCAGTGCAGCTTCTGATGCGTTACTCTGGGGCGGGGCCTGAGAGGCTTCCTGGTGCCACTGGGTAGGTGCGGGGCCTTCACTTTGAGTAGCAAAGGCGTGGAGCAGAGCAAACATTTTACTTCTGAACAAACATTTTACTTCTCTCTGTCTCAGTTTCTTGACCTGTAAAATGGGAATATCAGTCCCAACTTCATAGACTTGTTGGGGGGGGGCGGGGGGATGTCTGTGAGGTGATGCCCATAAAGTGGCTATGCCTGGCACACAATAGACGCTCAACGAATGTGAGTTCTCTTGCCTTTCCTGATATCTGATCTGATCAGAGAGTGAGTATTGGGAATTGGACACGGTCCTAGGAAACCCGGTTTGTGTGCGTGCTTGTCTCGAGAGATACTGTTCCATGAAGTTTTTCCGTCCGCGGCGGTGCAGCTTTTCCGAGGACACAGCTTGTCTCGCGGTGTACTCTGAGCCTTGTCGCGGGAAGCCTGTAACCGCGTGCATGCGTGCGTGCGTGCATTCTCTCTCCCCCCTCAGAAGCAGCCAGAGCATCCTGCGGGAATGCTTGCGTCGTCTGCAGTCTGGCTGCAAAATGACGGTTGCCTTCCCTCTTGGACGGGGCGAGATCTTGGTTGCGCCAGGCTTAAAGCTGAGGAGGAGAGGGTCTCAGGATCCCGTCTGGGAAATGCCAGTGTCGGCCTGGCTGGGGGGGCTCTCCTGGCTGAGGCACCTCCGGGTCAGGTCTGCGGTGGAGCCGGTGGAAATTCTCTTCCTGGGACCTGCAATGCCGACCGACCTCTTGGGCTCCCAGGCAGCAGGCGGGGGGCCCTGCTCAGTGACCTAACGGTGTGCGAGGGGCTCAGACCTTCCTTGACAGTCATGAGAGGTGTCCCCCAGGAAACTGTGTCCTGTTTAACCAAAGGACAGTGGAGGTACGGGAGGGGGCAGGACAGGGCAGGGACAAAGGTGACAGGCAAAGGGACTTGATTTAAAAATCAGCTCCTTCCAGAGCTGCTCCCAGGCCCTTTCTGATCTGATGTATGACATTTGCAGAGAGGTGGAACTCTTTGTGGCATTTTTCACGCAAGTTGGTGCACATTCCTGATGTGATTAAGAGGAAATAAGTCAGACGTACACAGGGATGAGTCAACATCGCGTGCAGCCGGCTAGGGCCACTGGGGGAAGAGTCAAGCTGTAGGCCCAGCTGAGGCAGGCGCAGGGCTTGTCGGGAGGCAACGCAGCGAAGTCGGACCCTCCCCGCCAACGCTTCTCAGGGGCTTACTGTCCAGGTCCCAGCATGAGGGTGTCTGTCACAGGGCCTTTTCTTCTTCTTCTTCTCTCTCAGCTTTTTCTTAATGTTTGTTTCTTTTATGCTGATGACAGAAGTTTCAGGAAACATATAGAAAGGAATAAACAGAAGAGTCCCCTATAACCCAACTACCCAGAGGCAACCGTAGTTAATAACCTTTGGTCGTGAGTCCTTTAAAATGGTTTCTATGTTTCCTTCGTATAGTTTGGTGATGCTAACTGTACAATTTTGTTTTGCTTTTTTAGTTTCACATTCTCTCTAAAAATTCCCTCTGTTATAAACATCATTTTTCATGGCTACATAATATTCCACTGCCGGAAAGATAATTAACTTTACAAATACCTTATTGTAAGGCTGTGTTAAAGCGGCATCAAGCGTCTCTCTGCATGAAGGTTTGCTGGCATCCTAGATTATATACTTGGGCTAGATTGCTGGAAGTGGCTGGCATTCCTAGGTCAGGAGTGGGCACATTTTTCAAACGTTCTTAATGCACATCGCCAGATCGCCCTTTAGATAGTTTATCCCAGTAATATTCCCGTCACCAGCAGCCTGTCTCATGTCATCCTTACCTGTGTTGAGTATGATTCTGTTTATTCATTAAAGAGTGTAGGGAGCTGAGATGTCCTACCCCCACCCTATGTAGGAAGCTCAGGGGATATAAGGGACCCAACCTCAGAGCTAAGAGGCCACTCCCCCTGCTCTCCTGTGCCCCCTGCAGGCGTCCTCAGAGAAGTGGGGGACACGTGCCCCCTCAGATGTTGTGCCTCCCCATGAAGGCCCTTGCTGTGTGATGACACAGAACCACTCAGCTCTGGGGATGGAGCTCCCAGACTAGGAGCTGATGTATCGCTCCTCTAGCTGCTTGTCATCTGGCCTAGAGGTGTCCCCAGTCACTTTCTTCACTTTCTAGTCCTTTCCCAGAATCCCACATCCCCTACGAGGAGCGCGCGGAACCCAGGGCAGCCCTCTGTGTTTGCGTGACCCTGTGCCTGTTTCATGGGCGTCTTATCGGGTGCTCACACAGCCCCGGAAGGCAAACACTAGTTTCTCTGGTTTACAGGCTGGTGTGTCTCTTTCCTGTGGCTGCCATAACAAATCACCACAAACTTGGTGACTCAACACAACAGAAATTTCTTCCCTCGTGTTTCTGGAGGCCAGGATTTCGTCAGCAAGGTCACGCTCCCTCCTCAGGCTCCAGGGGAGAATTCTTCGTGCCTCTTCCAGCTTCTGGTGGCTCCTGGTGTTCCACCGCTGGTCACGGCCTAAGTCCAACCTCTGCCTCTGTCTTCACGGGGCCTCCTCCCTCGGGGTCTAGGATCGCCCCCTCCTTTCTCTCATGAGGATACCAGTCACTGGATGTAGGACTCACCCTAACTCTAGGATGCTCTCGTCTTGAGATCCTTAATTACATCTGCAAAGACCCTATTCACAAATCACATCCTGGGATGGACATAGCTCTTAGGGGGACGCCATTTAACCCACGAGAGTAGGTCACAAAAGCAAGGTCCAAAGAGGCTAAATGACTTACCCACGGTCATCCAATGAGACAGTAGCAGGGGATGGCATTGGAACCCAGGTCTTTTGCTTACCGTGTACCTTTAATTATGTTTTTTAAAATGTTTTAGACTCTTAAGGTGTGACTGCTTGGCTGTGTTAGCTGGTTCATAAGGAAATGCGATTTGGTACATTTTTACCCTAGGATACACTCACCGTTACCCTGTTCGAGTATTATTGTAAATTACATTGAAACTATGTAATTGAACTCCATAGTTTTTTCTCCATGTGGTAAGTGGGGAAATTAAGACCCAGGGTAACCAGAAAAGTTAATGGGAGAATCCCAATTATCACATAGATGTCTTGATTTACAATCTACATTCTAACCTTTAAAGCATGAGTTGTGGAAGGTGTCAAAATGACTACTCTGTGTTAAATTGCACAGAAATTCTTGGTGTCTCCATTACCATGGAGCTCCCCTTCCCTGGCTCAGGACCCTTCGATGTGTTGGCCGCACACGGCTGTCTGTTCACGGACCCCTGAGGAACCACGAGGGCCTGTGAGAACAGATGTGCACACCATCACCACATCTGGGACACCGGCATCTCCTGGCTTGCCAACGTTAGCATTTCCTTCTTTGTTGGTACCTTTCCTTTCCCTTACTTCCGAACTAACATAGTAAATCCTTTCAAAATGACCTCACCCCGAAATCCAAACCCCAGAGCCACATGGATGAATAGAGGACAACCTCAGTACAACGTCACAGGTGGGGTGAACGTTAGGCAATCTGAGTCATAAACAGCTGCCGGGGTCTAGGTCCCTTTGCTCTGTCCCGTGTCCGTGCATGTGGGGTTCATCTCGAGAGCCACCCTAAAGAACCGAGAAGGACATGTGGGGTCCTCAAATTTCCCCACCCTCCCTCAGTGCCCCACTTTCTGTTAGTTGTGATATAGTGCATGTTGACGTCGTGAAATATTCCTGCAGCCACACCCAGTAACCAAGCAAATGTCATTCCTCGGCCTGTGCTTTTATGAACCAACTTGTCATGTAGAGAAAGGAGCTCCCACCCCCCCAGCACCGGGCTCTAGCCCCGTTTGGAGAGGGGGCACAAAGGTGCTCCAGCGGTTGCTTTCATCATGCCTGGGGTCATTTCTTAGTTAGTGTGGACATTGTTATTTTTAAAATATATATATATATTTTATTTCAGAGAGGAAGGGAGAGGGAGAGAGACAGAAACATCAATGATGACC
>NW_005354174.1:1829412-1848277 GCF_000412655.1 Myotis brandtii
TTCAACTAGAGCATGTGCCCTGACCAGGAATCAAACCCTGACCTCCTGGGTCATAGGTGGATGCTCAACCAATGAGCCACACTGGCTGAGCAGTGTGGACATCATTATTATCGTGAGCTCTCACCTAGAAGGGCTTACCTCCTGAATAACCTTGTTTAATTACAAGTTTTGCTCTTGCTACTGGCCTCCCTGGTGGCTGGAAATTTGATCAACAGGCTCTCATCAACTCCAAATCCCTGGGCCGAACCTAATTAATGCAAAACGGAGGCCGTGCCACGGTCTCCTAAATAGCCCGGCTGTGATTAGACACTATCAGCTCAGAGGAACATCCCATCTTCCCCCTGCCACCGCCATCGCTGAGCTTCCGTGCTCCTCCACAGTGGCATACAAAAGGCAGGGCACGTGCCCCCCTCGCAGCCCGGCAGCTGCCAGCCTGCCAGCTGTCACAGCGTGCCTTCAGCGGGTGTGTGAAACCCAATAACCTGACCCATTTCTCCTCTGGGGAGAGTGCAACGCAGGATGCCGCGCTGGGAAGCAGGATGCAGGAGGCTCACCGGTGCGAGACTGGCTCTCTGTGCAGACTGTCCGGGTTCTTCCGATCCCCAGAATCGCGGATCTAAAATAAGTGCACCGAGGGCAGTGGCATGATGTTGTGACATTGTTTTCTGCTCGGGTATCATCCCCTTCCTTCCTCTTATTTAATTCTCGCTCCTTTCTCTGCCTATCTCATTCCTCCCAGTCCTGGCCCTGAGGTTTGGCTCTGGGACCACACCCAATGGGGACTGACCCTAAAGTCCCTGTCAGCATCTCAGAAGGTCAGAATCAGTCCATAGACAACATGGGCTGAACAAGCACAGTGTACAAAGGGGAATGCGGCCTGCAAGGAGCGTCTAAGCTAGGCTAGCGAGCAGACCACGAGACTAATAAAGGCAGAATGGGAATAACGCCAGGGGACTGATCTAATTAACCTGGGATCCAAGGATAGACTTCAGAGGGATCCGTGAGCACCCCAGAATTGCTTACATAATTTTATGTATGCAAATATTTTGGGGGTAAGCTCATAGCTGTCATCAGTTTTACCCCAAAAGGTAAAGGGCCTTTTGTACAACCCGGCTTTCGGAAAGAGTGCTCCTTACAACTTGGACCGTCACTCAAGGCTTCACAAGGCGGGAGGCAGCGTGGGAGGGCAAGGCTTCCCAGGAGGCATCGGGGAAAGACTGTTACACTCAGAACCGGAGACCTGGCGCGACCTCGCCTCTCTCAGCCTCGGTAACACGTAAATCTGGGAAATGGCCATAATTGCAGCTTCCCAGAGTGCACAGAGGACCGTGAGCTTTATTGTTATTATCTTTCTGGCTCCCTTTGTATCTCCATACCTCTCGGTGCTGTGCTTGACTCATATCATAGTGGACACTAATCAATATTTGATGAATGTGCGAGTTAACTGAAATAACAAACGTGAGAGGGCTTTGCAAACAGCAGAGCGGGGCCTCAGCAAAAGATCTTTGCTTCTCAGTACGCGTATTCTGTGCTTCGCAAACAGCCTGCATTAAGTGTCTTCTCCCCTTGAAACTGACCCTTCCCCCTGTCATGGGACTCAAAGGGCCAGCCCATCTGACAGAGCGTCTCTGGGCTGGCCAGCTGAGTGATAGCTGTGCCGACAACACTGGCGAGATACGCAGTTGCCTAAGAGCTCGGAGGTGGCCTCACCCTCCAAGGGCTTGGCCTCTCGACCCCAGCCCCTGCTGACACGCACGCACCTGCAGCCCTTCTCTGGCTCCAGGGCGGGCAGACTCCCTGAGCTCCTTTGCTGTCCTCGTTGGCACTGGCAGGGGTGGGAGGCACGTCGAGGAAGGGGCATGGCAGGCCTCTGCTGGGACTCCTAGCGCGGAAGCAGGACCACTAATTGCATCCCCTCTGTGGCTTCTCCGGACGGTAGAGACAATCGAGTGCTCCTTTGTGGAACATTGTTTGTATCTCCAACCTCCTACCCACAACTTCCCGTCCATGCCCATGCCAGGAGAGAACGGGTCTTCTCTCCGCGTTCTCTCTCCCGTGTGTCGCCCACCAGACAAATGACTCATCCACGTTGCCATGACCCTCCAAGGATCGTGGGCCGGTGGGAGTGGGAGGGACTTTTAACAGGCGTTGGTTGACGGGACCAGCGTCCTCAGAACAAGTGAGGAGAGACAGGTGCCTTCTCGTCCACCAGTTCTCCCCGCAGGTGCAGCTGAGGGAGCAGCGGTAGAAGCTCCGGCTGAGGAGGAGGAGCCTGTGTTCCGGACCTTCCACGTGGGGATGCGGGGCTTGCCACCCATCACTCTGAGCTTCAGAAATCAGGGTGGTGCCAGCATGACCTCTCAGGGTCATTGTGATCATGAAAATGGATGATGATGCTTCAAGTGGCATAAAGTTGTTCACACCTGTTATTACTCACGCATAGTGAGCGCACCAGGACGGACGTGCAGAGCCCTCATCAAGTGCGGCACTTCCCCTAATGCAATCCCCACAACAGCCCTCCCTACAGGATTGGGTTGTTTTGCCGGTTTTATGGGTGAGGAATCGGAGGCTCCGAAGGGTAAAGAACTTGCCCAGAGCCACCCAGCTAATGTGTGTTCGAGCCTGCACTTAAGTCCAGGCCCACTTCCACCTCCACCAGCTCACGATGCTTCTCTCCTGCATGCCGTTGCGCTGTCTCTTAAAATTCTTGCAGACTCCTCTGGCCTTCACCACCTGAACCCACCCTCTCACCGGAACCCTTCGTGCTAGAACTCTCGCTGGAGTTTCTTGTTTGCTTACTGCTTGGGCTTCGGATGTTCTTCTTGGCCCTGCTGTCAGCTTACCTGCCCTGACCTCTAAGCACGGGGCGCACCAACACTGACCGAGCACCTTTCTGGAAGCAGGCACCTGGGCTTGTGAATCGAGGGGGAAAGGCCATTCCCTTCCCTTCCCCGGGCTCTGGGACGTCTCTGCCCATATGAAAGCCATCGCCTCAGCCCTGACTGTCCAGGGAGGAGGAGCGCCCACATTTCATTGTTGATCCCCCCTCTGGAAATCACTAGGCATGATTTCCCAGGCAGACCCTTCAGAGAAACAGCGATGCTTCAGATCTTCAACTTGGCAACTAGGAGTGAGGCAGAGATGGGAAAAGGAGATAGAGGGACTTGCCTCACTTCGCTTAGTGAGTGGGTCATGGAAGGGAAAACTTATGTCATCAGTCCCTGTGTGTCCTTGGGCACCAGGCACCTCTGGGTGGTTGCTATGCTGGCTGAGCATTGGCTGTGGGCTGGGCATAGGGCAGGCCCTTGGAGGGCTGTCACTCAGAGTACCCCACCGCCTGGCACCTCACTCCCAGACCCATGTCCTGACCCTACCTAATGGTCAGAGAAGGTGCTACAGGGCAACTCCTCACTCGGGGGTCCTACCTGAGAAGCTGGTCCCGGGGCACCCACTCCCCAGGTGGGTCTCTTCTTGGGGAGATGCATTCACAGATGCTACCAGCTCCCCCAGCATCAGGCATCTCCCCTACAATTAGGCAAGAGATAAATCAAAGCCCAGTGTGGCTGATGACATTCAGGAGCCAGTGGTGACCCCTGCCACACATATAAATCCCAGCGGGCTGGCCGGGGCCTTTGTCTGGGCAGGAGAGCTCAGGACTATCTGGCCCTCTTTGCTGATGTATGGAGTCACTGACTGTCGGGGTGTTTACGAACGGTTATCACCTCAATGCTGCGGCCATTATCAGAGGCAGGGCCGCCTGCCGGGGCCAGGGCTCGCACCCTCTCTATTACCACCTGTCATTGGCAGGGAGTGTGCGCTGACGCTGCCCAGTCCCGGCTGCCGCGGGGAGATAGTTTCTGACGGCTGATCAAAGAGGAGCAGCAAGGCCTGATAAAGAGTGTGCGTCGCGTGTACTTTTAACTCGGGGAACATTGGCATTTGCATTTTCCCCCCATCTTCCTGGTGCTGGCAGGAACCGAGCCCAATAAATGCCGTGGATTCGGTTACCTAATCACCGGGGAAATGGCATGTGCTTAAAGCAACAGAGCAGGACTGTAATCTCTTTCCAAGAGAGAGTGGATGAAATAAGCTTTCACAGAAGACTCGCCGTATAATAAAGCAGAATAATTTAAATGGGGACTTTGAAGTGAGCTTGCGTTAGAAGCTGGCCCTGGCCCTCGGCAGGGCATCGTGTACGTTTTGGAATGTGGGAGCAGCTTCAGATTAAGGGGAGATCTTTGCTGAAGGTGCTGTCACCCAACCCTTGCTGGCATCCCCCAAATGGGGCCCCAGGTGTGCTCAGCCTTTGGCGGCTGGGAGGCGATGGCCATGGAGCAGAATGAGTTCTCCAAACATCAGAGATCTCAGTTATTTTATTTATATTTCTCAATTACAGTTTACATTCAGTAGCATTTTGTATTAGTGTCAGGTACACAGCATAGTGGTTAGACAATCATATACTTTATTTTTATTTATTTATTTACTAGAGGCCCAGTGCACAAAATTCGTGCACAGATAGGGTCGCTATGCCTGGCCGGTGATCAGGGCTGATCTGTGGGGCCCCCGCTGGCACCCGCCTTGGCCAGCCTGGCACCACCTGCTCACCGGCCCTGCCCCCCCGCCTCCACTGCCAGTCACCTCCCTCTGCAGGGTGACCTGCAGGGGAATGGGGAGGGGGGGGCTCGCTGGCACCCGCCTTGTCTGGCCTGGGGTCTGCGGGGGGTGGGGGGGGCAGATCCTGCATTGAGCGTCTGCCCCCTGGTGGTCAGTGCACGTCATAGCGACCGGTCATTCTGCCGGTTCTGCTGTTCAGTCGATTTGCCTATTAGGCTTTTATTATATAGGGTATCTTTATTTTAATTTATCTTTATTGTTGAAAGTATTACAGATGTCTCCTTTGTTTGTTTGTTTTTCCCACTGACCCCCTCCACCCCACCCCTGCCCCTCTGGGCTTCATCACTCCACTGTCTGTGTCCATGGGCTGTGTGTATATGTGTATAAGTTCCCCAGTTAATCACTCCCCACCCCACATCCCACCCTCATCTTCCCCCTGAAATTTGTCCGTCTATTCCAGGCTTCTATTTCTCTGCATCTATTTTGTTCATCATTAGATTCCATATGTGAGTAAGATCATGTGATAAAGACAATCCTATCCTTTACCCAGTGTTCCCCCTGATATTTCCAGGACCCACCTGGCACCACATTTAGTTGTTACATGGTAATAACAGATATCTGAGTTCTTGAACCAGGTTGCCCACAAACGTGCTGTTGGATTTGGGGCCATAACTTCTCTGAAGTTCAAATGTAAAATGAGGAGGTGTGGTATGGGATATAGTGGTTTAGAAAGTTTAAGTTTACGCTTTATAACTCCTGTTTTAAATGAATCTTAAGGGAAGCTGTATTGTATCAAACAGAGACAAGTAGAGGTGTTTTGGTTGAACCTGGGAAGGAGGTTCGCTGCCCTTGACCTAGTCCCTAGGCCTGGCCAACGATCAGGGCTGATCTGTGGAACCCCCTAGTCCCTGAAGCCGTTCCTAGAGACTTCAGAAGGACCCTGTCGCTGCTCAGAAAACAGTTGAAAAACCACTCACCCAGCGACATCATAGAGGTCATTTCCTGGAGGTCTACACTTTGACCAGTGGCATAGCTGCTGCTTTCTGTCCTACACATTCATGGTGTGTGTGTGTGTGTGTGTGTGTGTGTGTGTGTGTGTTAATTAATTTTTAAGAGAGAAGCATTGACTCATTGTTGATGCACTTATTGATGCACTCATTGGTTGGTTCTTGTATGTGCCCTGACTGGGGATCGAACCTGCGACCTTGATGTATCAGGTCGATGCTCTAATCAACCCAGCTACCTGTCCAGGCCCCACGTTCGTGGTTTGTAGTGCTCTCTCCTCCGTCTGTCCTGGAGAAGAGCTAACTGGCCCCTGGACAGGGCAGGGAGCTGGTGGTGGGTAGACAAATAGAAGGGGCTCTGCCAGCGTGGACTCAGTGTGCCATGTCCCTGTGCTGCAGGTACCTTTGACCGGAGCGTGACCCTGCTGGAGGTGTGCGGGAGCTGGCCCGAGGGCTTCGGGCTGCGGCACATGTCCTCCATGGAGCACACCGAGGAGGGCCTGCGGGAGCGGCTCGCCGACGCCATGGCCGAGTCGCCCAGCCGGGACGTGGTGGGATCCGGAACAGGTAACGTGGCATCACGCTCCTCGCCTGACTTGGTCACGACTGGCACCTGCTGGTGTGGAGCTTCTTTGGCGGGAGAGGGTGTGTGTTGGTTTTAACTGCTTGTTTCTTTAGTTAGCTCTCTGATTGCTGCCCCTGGGGAAGCTTCCAGGGATGGGAAACCCTGTGGAAAGGGGAGTTCCCTGTGGAACGGACCCGTCCTTGGTGGAATAATTCATACAAAAAATTGTCATGAACGTAGTATTCTCTAAGTGGCTCCCAGAAGGGCACCTTCTCCAGGGGAAGGGACCACGTTGGCATCTCGGAGGTTTTCAGCAGCCCTTTGGCACTGAGCACTTAGGCCGCACCCCTGCTCCTGCCACGCTGGAGGCTTCCCAGAATGGCAGGTATGGGGGCGGGGCCTGCCACCTGGTGGGGGGGAGCAGGAATGAAGCAGGCAGGGATGGTTTGAGCCCGCCAAGCAGTTTCCTCTTATGCTGCCTTTCACCCTTGTCTTGCCTCTGAGAGAGCCCAGCAACAGGCCCGGGGTGGCTTCCCGCATCTGTAGAGCAGGCAGAAGACATCCTTAGGTGATGGGTGAGCGCTGCCCCAGCAAGCAGGTGTACACATGCACGCACACACACGTGCACGTGCACACACACAGAGAGCACGCACTTAGGAAAGACCTCCATCTCCACACGGTCACAGGACAGCCTGCCCTCTTTGTCCAAAGCACCTCCTCATTCTGGGTAACTGTGCTGTTCGTGGCTGCGGTAGCCCAGCCTTTATGCCTGAAAAAGACTGCCCCACAGGCTGCTTCCCAGCTTCCTGAGCTCAGCGGGAACGCGTACAGGGGTCACGCAGGTCCCGGCAGCAGGCCCTCCCACTCCTGCTTTCCTTTACTGTGAACTGCCCCGTCCCTGCTCCCCACGCTCCCTGGAGAGAGGATCCCAGAGAGGAGGAACTTACAACCCTGGGGCAGGGACCAGGACCAGCGAGGTGTTGAGGGTCCAACTACTTGGGCCGGGCTTGAAACGCCTGACGCACGTTATCCCACAGTCTCACTTCCCGGCGGATCCTCCGGGACATTTGGGTACCGGGGGTCAGCAGTTAAGCTTTTCTCGCTCTTCTTCCCCCTCCCGTTTAGCCCCTGTGTTCCTGCACAAGGAGGAAAGAGACACTGCACTCATCTCTCTCCCCACAGGGCTAGCGTCGTCCTGCCCATAGTGCTTGTATACTAATTGGCAAAGGAACAGGATGGAGGCAAGAGAGGGCGAGAAGCGGCTTAGCTAGAGGCACCAAGTACCTGCTCAGGCCCGGCAGACGGCCAGCCGTCTCTGAGGCCCAGCATCCTTCCACGCCCCTTCGCCCCTGGAAGGGGAGGACGCTGCCACACCACGTCACGTCCATCCCCTCGTGCAGGTCCAGACACGTGCACACCCTCCCGCTCCCCCCACCAAGAGCTCCCAGCTGTGGCAGCTGCTCACTGTGCCCTTGTTCTCCCACCTGGGCCCACAGGTGAGGGGCAGCTCTGCTCTTGCTGGGGCTTTCACCCCATTTTCCTGGAAAGTTGGCCGAAGCCAGGAACACTTTCCCCTTCTGAACCTCGCTCGGAGCACAGCCTTTCCCCTGAATCTCTGGGGCCCTGGCCGGCCCCAGTTCACATAAACCAGGGCCTGGTGTCCCCAGGGTGACTCCCGGAGCTGCCCTTCCAGGGGCTGGAGCCGCTGTGGGTCGGCTTCCTCTGAAGCCCCTTGGAGCACCTGAGAGCCAGCCAGCAAGCGGATCGGAGGTGCCTGCACTCGGGGTTGGGACTTCAGCCTGGCACAGACAGTCAGAAACTGAGCAAAACTGGCAGCGAGCCATCTGCCAGACAGCTGGGGGCCCCGGGGAGACTCTGTGGCCTTAAGCAGGTTCATGAAATTAAAAAAAGAAATGAGAGAGGAAATTAAAACGGAATGACCCAGGGGTCAAAAAAATAGGAGACGCCCTTTTAAGGCAGAGGGACCGCATGTCCCGCCCCCAGCTGCTACGGAGGGGATCCTTCGGGCCTTCTTGGGCCATGGAAAGGTGCGCTTTATTTTCCAAACACTCTGCCGCGGCGTGCAAGGCCAGCAAGTAAAGCAGAGAGGACGGAAGTTAGCCTGGTTCCCTCTGCCGTTGCTGAGAATCACCTTTCACGGTTTAGAACTGCAGACGAAGCCTGGCCGGCGGGGCAGCCCAGTCTGGACGGGGCAGCGAGCACTCCCATGCCCGTCAGCCTGCTGCCCAGAGAGAGCCGGGGAAATACAGTGCCGTGTGGGGTGGGAATTTCTGGCAAGTCACCCTTGGCCATAGCAGCCTCTCTCAGTCTCTCCCCCCCGCCAACCCTGCTTCTGTGGGGGGCGCACAGGATAGGGGACAGCCAGTGTTTACCTGTCAGGCACCAGAGATGGTGGTTTTAGTGCAGCCACCGGCCTGCTGGCCTCTTACCAAGGTTGCATGGAGCATGCTCTCATGACCCCTGACCCTGCAGCCCAGTATGCCTCGCTCTTCTGCAGGTTTAGCTAGTGACTCGCTGGTAGAGGTTTAACACCCAGCTCTCCACAGGGAAGCGGGAAAAGCCCTGATTTGTAACATTTGGGGATTGCCGTCGTGTAAAAACTCTATGGCCAGTTTCAAGCTATCAACATGTCAGTCGTCTAGCAGAATTCCTGAGAAGGTGACATCAGCTTATTGGTTTATTAATTACCCCAGCACCCCGCCGCCGGTGAGCTGTCCCATAGTGCAACTTGGCTCTCCCCCCCCCGCCCCCAGAACAGCAGAGCCTGTCCAAACCTTACTACGCAGCGTGGTCCACGACCCAGCAGCACCATCTGCACCCAGTTGCTGATCAGAAATGCGGAATCCCAGACCCCACATCGCCCCTCTGGGTCAGCACCCGCATTTAACAAGCCCTTGACGCACGTTCAGCTGTGAGAAAGTCCGTGTCAAAACACGGCGGACCTCTGAGGCAGTGTGAGCTCTGGCCTCCGTGACGGCTGCTGACCACTGAGTCTAATTAGGTCACATGTGCGACTGGCCAGTCCGGCTCTACAATAACCGGCTGGACTGCTTTCTTGCTAATATCATTACCTCCCCGCCACCCCTGTTTACGCTTCCCTTGTCCCCATTCAGCAGAATTCCAAATTGAGGTCAGTCAAACTCTGCTCTCACTGCGGTTGCTGAAGGAAAATCACAGACTGGTCAGATTGGTGCCCCGGCACATGGGTGGCCTCCCCTCTCCGTGAGTCCTGTACGTCCCTACCACCCCCTTCTCCTCGTCTCAGGTTGCACTCATCGTTTGCAGCAGAAACTAGTGCTTGGAGCAGGGTCCAGCCCTTCATGGGTCTGCAGTCACTGCTGAAAGAATGAATTCTCCATTCAGCCTAAGCCCATGGCCGGCAAACTGAGGCTCTCGAGCCACATGCGGCTCTTTGGCCCCTTGAGTGTGGCTCTTCCTAAGCCTTAGGAGTACCCTAATGAAGTTAATAACGTACCTACCTATATACTTTAAGTTTAAAAAATTTGGCTCCTCAAAAGAAATTTCAAACGTTGTACTGTTGATATTTGGCTCTGTTAACTGATGAGTTTGCCGACCACTGGCCTAGACGTTAGCCGTCCCGTGACCACCCCTGCTTGCTGCTGGGGCACCCAGTCTATTTTCGTCCTCTTAATGACTCCCCGGGTCTCTGGTCCTCCAAGAGCTTGTATATTCTTTTTAACTTTTTTTTTTTCATAGAATTGCTAGTTATTTAGTAGGACTTAATGTGCTGTTTATTTAGTGGGGTACATAGCTCAGTCCATCATCTTGAAATCAGTCTCTTTCCTTCTTCACGGACACTATTTCGAACTCTCCTCTCCCAAATCTCTTCCCCACCATCGTGTCTCTCGCTCTCAGAAAATGGCTCGGTGGTGGCCGGCATTGAAGAAACCTCTTGAGTTCCTGCACTCAGACCCTAAATGTCCCTGCAACAGCTTTCCTCTCTCCTCCAGTTCCTGCCCCGAGATCGCCCAACTGCCGCAGCCACTCGCCGGTTTACCTCAACACTGTCAACCAAGTCCCTGCAGCCCAGACCGGCCCTGTGCACACGCCCTGTGACCTTGATCTTGCTTTCCCATGCTCTCCTGGCTTGATGTCTGCCTCGGGCCACTTCTCAATTCCTGCCCTGGGTTTTCCTCATCTTCAGCCTCAGTGTATTTCTCGAGGCCTCTCTCGGCCTCTTTTCCCTCCGTCAGTACAGGGCATCTCCACTGCTCCTGTGGCTGCTAATGCCATCTACAAACTGATCACTTCCAAGTAAGCTCCCAGTTGGCTCTCTCTCCTGGTCTCCAGTACCACCTAGACCAGCGGTTATCAACCTGTGGGTCTCGACCCCTTTGGGGGTCGAACGACCCTTTCACAGGGGTCACCTAAGACTATCGGAAAACACATATATAATTACATATTGTTTTGTGATTAATCACTATGCTTTAATTATGTTCAATTTGTAACAGTGAAATTGGGGGTCACCACAACATGAGGAACTGTATTAAAGGGTCGCGGCATTAGGAAGGTTGAGAACCACTGATCTAAACAGTCACCCACTGACATCTCTGCATCCACAGCTTGAACCGCTCTCCCCTGCCCTGTCCTTCTCCTGGGCTCGCCCACCTCATTGTGTCCAAAGCCTTCGCGACCAGCCGCTGCCCTCTCTCCGGCCAAGCCGAGCTCCCCGAGGGTCTCCGAGCACACGTGTCCTCTCCACCTGCCCGGCCTCTGCACATACCTCTCCCTGGGCCTGGAATGCCGGCTCCCGCAGCCCCCTCCTCTCCCTCTCACCCCCCTCAAAATAGCTTGACTAATTCCTGCTTAGCAGACATTCCTTTCAAAATTGCCTTTTGTAGAAAAGTAGAATTTTTTAAATAAGCAAAACATTGACTTTTTCCAATTGTTTTGTGTCTAGGTAAAGATATAACCGAATATCCCAAAAAAATTTTAATAAACACCTGGATACATATCAAGCACATTTTCTCTTTAGACGTTAACTCTTTCCATCGCTATTTAGCTACACCTTGCCTTTGTCTTCTGCTCTCTCTGACGTCCAACAACAAGAGCCCCACACCTCACACACAGGGCCCTGGTCAGCTGTTTAGAGTGTTCCTGAGCGTCTGTGTTGCAGGCCGCCTCCTTTTGCTGCTGTTGACTTAGGAGCTCACTAAGTCGGTTCTCAAGGTCAAGGAGGACTGTCTCTCCCCTGTGGCTGTGGCTGTGGCTTCCTGCAGTCCTGGGAACCCTGCTCATTCTCCTTTAGGCTTCGTCTTTTCTGTCTGCCGTCTCTTTAACACACTCTCTTCTAACCCAGAGGCAGTTCCTCGTGGGGATCACACTGTGGGCTCAACCTTGGCCTCCTACCTGCTGTCATAAATACATTTATTTCCTTACCCAGATATAGAAAACTTTCACAAGACAATATTATATAAGCAATGCATTCTGGTACTTTCTATTTTATTTCTTTTTTATTGAGATGTCACAAACAGCTAACGTGATTTCACAATACGGGTACATTGATGAATCACTATCTACAGTTGGGAAACCAGTACTCGAGTTTGTTCTGCTGAATCCTCTGAGCTTTCCTCTATGTGCATTAGTTCCTCAGCAGAAAAGTCTGTGAGGTTCTTTTCGACTAAAGCTCTTCCAAAGTTTTGTCAGAAAAGTCTTTTACTTACTGAGAGGGTGTGAATTTTTTCCTCCTTAACAGTAAAAGCACGTTTTGAACATTATACGCAGTTGCTTAAGTGGTCAAGATTTCAATAAGTTGGTGAACAAATATCTGTTGATTGCCTATATTCTGCAAAAGATAAGCTAAAAGCACGGTGTGTGTGTGTGTGTGTGTGTGTGTGTGTGTGTAGGAATTCCAGACTGTAGGAATTAAGCTCTCAACAAACGTTAGCTAGCGTTACGGGGTTGACCAGATGTGCACGCGGTGTGTGGGCCCCTATCCCACCTCTGGACTAGCTCCTCGGATGGGCCGTGGAGCGCCTGCTTGCCCCGGCTGAGGGCCTGGACAGTTTCCTGCCAGAACACTTCCCGGGGGGCTTATCATCACCCCTTCCCATCGCAAGGTGCCACCGGACCAGGCGGCAGCCATGGCCGGCATCAGGGCAGTGGATTCATTCTCTTATCTTGTAGACGCCCCTCCTCTCAGGCAGACGCTGTCGTCCAAGCAACGTAGCCAGTCACTTAGGTCCCTGTCTCCGCTTCACCTGTCGGCCCTGGAATTCTCCTTCTGCGGGGCCTTCACAGGGAACTGTCCGTGTCTCCCCTCAGTGAGCTCCTCGTGGGCCCACACATCTGTGGCTGCGGCAGGCAGGCTGACTCCCTCCGCACCGCACCGGGGTGGGCGTATCAGGAAGAAGTAAGACTCGGTTCCCACCCTCAAACAGACTAAGTGCTGAGCTGTGGGTCGGCTCCTCCTGCTCCCCTTGCCACTGCCCTGGGGGCCCCCACCTGACCGAGCCGGGCCAAGCAGAAAGCCATGGGCCCCCGGCCCACAGCCCGTGCTCCTTCCGGGACTTGGCGGCAAAAACTCGCCGGTAACAGACACCACAGTGGCTGGGGGTGGAGAGGAGAGCGTGAGCCCCAGAGGAACATGAGCACCAGACGCAGAACCCAGTGCCCCCCTCCCTCTCACCCCCGCCCGCCCATGGGCCACAGCACCCCGCTCGCTCGGAGCAGAAGGGAGCAGCTGCTCCTGGGGGTGGTGGGTGGCATTGTTGGTGTTGCTATTTGTGTCTCAGTTCAGTGTCCGACTGCCTGTCCCAGCTACTGTCACGGGTAGGAAAGGCCAGGTTGGAGGTTCCGCGCGGCTCCCAGCCCCCGGCTCCTGCCACTGAGAAGAAGGTCTTGTTCTGTGTCCTTTCCCGTGGGGCCAGAAGTCCCCACCAGGAAGGGGAAGCCTGTGACCTTGGGAGGCTCCTTTCCCTTCCTCGGTTCACTTTATTCTCTAGCTCCGTGGGCCAGGGAAACCAGCACATCTGGTAAATGTTTACCGATTGCACCTGCGGCGTCCCGGCCCCTGGACCACTGTGCTAAGCACTCTGTCCGTGTCACCCCCTCTACTCCTCTCAGCTGGAGAACAACGGCCACCTCCTCCCACGTGGCTCCTGTGCTTTGCTCCACGCTGGCCACGGCCACGTCCCTGATCAGATCATCACTGCTGGGGAGACACTCCTGTCTCCAGTTCACAAAGAAGACCCAGTGAAAGATTGGCAGTAAGATCCTCACTACCAGCTACTGGATTAACCTGAGAAATCCAGGAAGAGTTTCTAGTTCTTAAATCCCATCAGTCTCACCTGGGCAGAAGGGCATAGTAGTCACGTCCACCCTTTATTCAAAATAGGAGGGGTCCCCAGAAGGGAGGGGGTGCTCACTCGTAGGGCCCCCCTGACCGTCGGCCCATTTCCCTGCTCACAGGTACCCAGGCCCACATATTGCAGCCCAGGCTCCTTTCAAGTCCCTCACAGGCCGTCCTCGCCCACCCGACCTCCCACTTCCCCGTCCACAAGAACCCTTACTCACATTTCCCCACCACCACCTTCACGCAGACATCCTCACCCCAGCGCCCGCCCTGCTCACCTGGCTCTGCTGAAGTGCCTGCTCCCGCCCCCTCTGCTCAGTCACCTGCTTAGACCAAGCTCAAACCTCAGCTCCTCTGGGAAGCTTTCTCTGGCCATGCAGCCGCCACATGCTCTCTCGGTCTCTGCTGAGCTTCTGCACCACCTCCTGCGGACACTTGGCCCCGGGCAAATAGCAGACATTGCCTTTTCCATTAACTGGCAATGGCTGATTCCCTCCTACATGCCACTGGGGGAGGCCCAGCTCTGGTGGTCCCTCGGCCCCTCCCTCAGCCCCACTGCCCATGCAGTGATCTTCCCTAACCCCCTTCCAGATTCTGGGACCGTCTTTGTTACCTCTAACCACCAGCCTCCTCCCTGCCCAGCGTCCAGCGTCCAGCGTCCAGCTCGGGGAGGAGAGCCAACCTGAGCCCCAGTTAATGTTTGTTGAATGACTGGATGGGGTTTTCTGGCTCCTGAGAGGTCGATGAAGCCAGCCAGAGCCCTGGGCAAAATCACTGTGTGTAAAAGACACACTGGTTCCTTTCAGGCAGTTCTCAACTCTGATTCCAGGTTAATAGTGTCTCTCTCTCTCTCTCTCTCTCTCTCTCTCTCTCTCTCTCTCTCTCTCTCATTCTCCTCTGCACATCTTGTAGTTGCCCAAAGTCTACTTTGAACTCTTTAACCAAAACATGCTGATTTCTGTCTACAAGGAGCATGTGCCCCTGTGACTTCATTGGTGCCTTCAGAGTCCCCTTTCCAGGGGTTGCCCCAACCCAGAAGCAGGGATTCCTGTAGAAAATGTCTAGGCCTGGACACAAGGGTGGGGAGGGCCGGTGGGACCCCCCAGATAAGGGCCCTCCTCCGGAGACATTAAGGTAGGTAAATGGTTAACAAAGGGGAGGATTTCTCTCTGATCCTCCTCCTCTGCCAGGGAATTCACCTTTACCCGCTGACCTTTCTGTGAGGGCTGAGATCTGAACAAAGTTGCGCACAGTCATGGATGGGTAAATACCCATCGTTCATTTGTGCCCCTGCCTCTGCCCCCTGCCTCCTCAGAGACGGTCTGAGGTATGCGGACCACCCCCTAGATTGGATGGCTGGTAGCAGAGGAAAGACACACGTACACACAGAAAATGAAAGTTGGACCCTCTGACCCCTTAGGAATCCAGGGCCTCAGCTTTAAAGCAAGGAGAACGGTGCACAGAGGAGGCCAAGCCATGCCAGTCCGGTCGAATTGAACAGGAGGCATTTCCGAGCATGCATAGCAGATCTTGGGCGATGTCTTCCCGTCCACTCTCTTTCTATCCCAGCCCTGCCCCAGGGACCTGCAGGCCCCTGCAGTAGACATCTATACATTTACCGGCAGAGTCCCCCGGCCCCAGGCTTCTCCCACCTCCCCGATCCCCCCACATGTTTTATTTTGTGCAGCTCGATAGCTTGCTATTCCACCCCTCCGAGGGCTTCATTGAGTTTGGGGAGAACCGACATCCAGTTGTTGATTTGTTTGGGATGACTTTTTCCATTCTGGGCCCCTGTGCTCACGTGACTGGCACGGCCCATCCTCCCAGGGCCGGCGTCACATCTCCACTGGGATGGGTGTGGCTGGCACAGGCCTGGGGCAGTGGGGGAAGCTAAGCCTACCAGCGCCCCCGCCTCCATCTGGGCAGGGGCTGGCACTCAGAAGGCTTGGAGAGTCTTTGGTTTCATACTTTATTCATCCCATGAGCCACTAGGAGCTGAGCTGCCTAGGAGCATACGGTTGGCGCATTTGAGCACATCTCCACGAGCCTCCTCTCAGCAGCCCAGCCACCCAGCCCCTCTGAACTTCAGGCCTGGCTTCTACACCCAAGAGGGGGGAGAAAACCTGAGGGGCTGCCCAAGATGCTGGCTCTGCCTCCACATCCTCGCTGCTCCCCGCCCTGTGCGGCAGGCGGGACTGTGGGCACGCGGGCGGCAGGCGTGGGAGGAAGAGGAGAGGGAGGGATGACAGCAGTTGGACCCGGTGAGAATATGTGGACCCCTCCATGCGCTGTGCCTTGGGGACAGACCACGAACACCCCCTGCCAAGCTCTCAGTGGTCAAACCAGATTCTGATGTCGTCCCCTCCCCCCCTTCGGTCTCGGCGCTTGCTGCTCTCTTCAAGGTCCGATATTTAAAGAAATATTTTATTTCCAATACAGACACAGCCCTTGATGTAGCAGTAAAAACCAGCACCCCTGAGAGGCACATGGCTGTGAAGTGTGTTGGTATGTAACTTCCCGTCTTTGCCCACGTGCAAGCCTTCGTCCCGCTGCTCCTTCTGTCCCTGGAGAGGTGCCTCCCCGTCCCCCGGTGCTCGGGCTGCAGGAGGCCTTGGCGTGAGGGCGAGAGGTCAGCTCAGGCAGGAGACACCTTCCGGCGATGGGGCTGACGGGCGTGGGATGGGAAGCGTCGCTGGGCCTCACCCAACAAGAGTTGCTTTGAGGATCTCGCTCCCCGCCCCCCACTTTTGAGATGGAAGTCAAATTTTCGGATTCTGCTGTGCAGAGCAGAGAGGTCACTGGGCTCTAATGCATTTACCATTGACTGCCCCTCTTGTAGTGCGTCTATTAGTGAGTAATTTGATTTGTACCTATTCATTTGCAGTCCCTGCAGGAGCCTGGAGCTGGCCCCTCGTATAATTGGTGCTGTCTCTATTTTTACATCATTAGATTAGCCCCGACTCCTGGCCACTTGTTGTCTGCGCTTGTCTGTCCATTTATACAACCTAATGTAACACAAAATTCATTACTGATCACATTACTTTCAACTCTGAAGCCAGCCTTGTGATAAACATTTGGTTAACCCCTTCCTGCCCGCGGGAGGGCTGCGGAGCAAATGCACTTCCACTCGGCAGGCGAATCAATATCTTAATACACCAAAGTGGAATTGCATTTCTAGATTTGTTATTCCTCCTGGAGGAGCAAATGGAAGGGCGCTCGGAGCGAGTGGAGCTGAATAATGAATAGGGCCCCGGCACCAGCAGCCAGTCTGCCCAGGAGCACAAAGGCTCCGCCGGCATCCGCCCGCGTGCTCACCGGGCAGGCGGCACCACGGCCATTAACTGGGGCCTGTGCTTCTCTGCCCAGCACAGAACGTGGGTTCGAGGGCACAGGCTGGGACCCCAACGTGGGCAACAGAGACCTTCCCCCCTCAAACCGCGCCCCCCCCACCACCACCACCACACCATTCTCTTTGCTAGACTTGGCCTAGGATGACTGAACCAGGAACTGGGTTTGTTTCCTTAAAACCTGCTTTACTGGTATGAACGTACCACACACGCGGGCCTGGCACTAATGCCACCAAAAAATCAAATCCACAACTAAGCTAACGTCTGCCCTTTGGAACCAAATGCACCAAGTGCTTTCTGTGGAGAGTAGGATCGGCGATGTCAGAGCTGGTTGGTTCACACCTACTGTGTGTGTGCCTGCTCCCGGCCCTGGTTCTGTGGGAGGGAGGCCGTGAGCAGCACGGGGCTGCACTGGAGCTGGCCTGGCTTCTTAAAGGGACCCCCACAGAGCTCTGTTTAGGCTAGAAGATTCTCCTCTACCCCCACCCTGGCTATCCCTCCCCAGCCCCCATTTGTCTCTGGGTAGCATCCACACCCACTCTAAGTCATTAACTCGCAGGACAGTTTGCTTCCAAAGGAAAAATACCCTGACTTATTAAGAAACTCTCATAAAGCCTGTACTACAGTAATTAGAAAAGTAGGCGTAGAGGAAGTAGAATGGAGCCCATTACTATGAAAGTCATAAATCCTGGAGTAAAAAGAAGCCGTAAACAAGATACTCAGCCGGGAGTGGGAGCTGGAAAGAGCAGCCCGTCCAGGGGCCGTTCTGTTGAGCGGGGCTCCGGCCGCCTCCTGCCGGGACTGCCCCGTGGTCCCTGCTGCTGGTCCCTGGTTCAGAGCCCAACAGGGGTGGTAGTGGGGGGGGGGGCTGCAAGGTGAGATGGCAGAGGTTGGGGGGCGGTGCTCGCCCCACCCTGACTGTGGGAAGCTGCATTTCTCAGGAGGGGCTGCAGAGACTCCAGAATTAGAACCACGTGCTTCCTATTGTGAGGCAGGACAACAGGGCATCTTGGCGGGGTGTGCTCGGTGCCTCTATCCAGGCAGTGGGAGGAGGACACTGGGGTGTCACCAAGGGGAGCCTGTGCAGCCGCTGTCTCCAGTGCACGAACTTGCTCCGTGCTGAGCCTGCAGTGGTGGCCTGAGCTGTCAATCCTCTCGGGTGGGTCAGTGGGACAGTGGGACTGCGTCTCCCCTGGGCCCCGGCCATCAGCTCTAGAAAACAGAGCAGAGTGCGGCCGTGGCCTTTGCCGAAGAGGACAGAGCGGTGACAGGGAGGCTGGTGGAATGAGAGGCTTTGATTCCTTAACCTTGATGGAAAGTGGGGAAAGCCACATCTTACCAAACTCTTCCGCTGCGTCGCAGAGAATGTAATTACGTTCGGACATTCGAATGAGAACCAGATGTGCGCTGGCCCGTGGGGCGCAGCGTCTCCTGCGGTCTGCAGGCCCCTGTGCCGTCTCGCAGCCTCGCAGCCCTCAGGCAGCTCGGCAAGACCCACCTGGGAGCTGGGTGGGGTCGTCGGAGCTTCGAGGCCGGACTTGGGAAATGGGAGGGGCAGGGCCAGCCGCCAGACACCTGGTTCCACGGGACAGCTTCCAAGCCCTGTCTCTTCTTAGCCATGCTGAGTGGGCATGTTGGTGGGGCCTCGCTGGCACCCACCCCGCCCACATGCAGACACACACACAGAGGTCATGCCGCAGCACCTGGCCGGGCATTTTCTCTCACCAAACACAGTGCCAGGCTGCCCAGCCTTGCATCTGCCTCAGAGGGGCGTGTGGTGCCAAGGACCTAGAGCTGGGAAGGGCATTCAGGCCTCCTGGGTGGGGCACACTCCTCTGGGGGCCTCAGCTGCCGACACACCAGAGATGGCAAAGCTCACCTTGTAACCAGGACGCCCCGACCACCAGAGTGGTCTCTACACGTGTGCCCTGCGTGTTCTGCTTCTTAAAGCCCCTTCACATCTTCTTCTCCCCAGAGCCCCACACACCCCACGAGGCTG
>NW_005354174.1:1848297-1852538 GCF_000412655.1 Myotis brandtii
GCTTCCTGCCTGACCAATGAGGAAGCAGATGAGAAGTGAAGTGACAGGCCCAGGTCATTCAGCACCGCTGTCTGCGCCCAACGGGGGCTCCAGTGAGTCCCCTGCCTCCCGCTAAGGCCCTTCCCCTTCTGGCTGCTCCTGCATCTAACTCAGCGGTTCTCAACCTGTGGGTCGCGACCCCTTTGGCGGTCGAACGACCCTTTCACAGGGGTCGCCTAAGACCATCCTGCTATCAGATATTTACTTTACGATTCATAACAGTAGCAACATTACAGTTATGAAGTAGCAACGAAAATAATTTTATGGTTGGGTCACAACATGAGGAACTGTATTTAAAGGGCCAGAAGGTTGAGAACCACTGATCTGGCTGATCTTAAGCATGGCTTCAGCCAGACTTATCAAATGCCTCAAACCCAGGGAAACGCCAGCCAGGCCTGCGCAGCCTCTGCTCTCCCGCACGTAATGTGCTGTGACAGGGCGCACTCTGTCTTGGTCAGGACACGGAGTCATCCTGAGAGAGGGGCCCCGAGAGGTCACTGCACAGGGTGCTGGTCCCGGCTGTCCGGTGGGTGATCCTGTCCCTTCTCCTTTGAAGCCAGGACTGGGGAGGACCTGAGTAACGTGGGTCTCCTGGGAGTGGGGGTGGCAGCATTTCTGTGCAAGCCTTTCCCTGCCGGGGACGGGTGTCACTTCGTAGCTGTTATAGGAGGGACCTGGGAAACGGCTTCAGCTCCTAACCAGACCAGTGTCCCCTCCCACTGATGCCCTACCTGTGGGCATTGCCTGTCAGTTGGTCAAAGGCTACGCAGGAATTGAGCTGGACTGTGAGTTGCTCTGCTCCTACCCCCAGCGCGCAAGCACACACACACACACACACACACAGAGACACACACACGCACACAGCCAGGTCCAGTGGAAGACAGGTGGGGGCCAGGGCAGGCCATGTGGTCTTGGCTTCATTCTGTGACGTTCTGGGTCTCCGTGCCTGTGGGGTCAGGAACAAGAGCTGGGCAAGGAGGAAAGAAAGCTTGTTTGTGGGAGCCCTGTGGGTCGAAAGAGGCTCGGCCGGTAGGAAGGGGCGTGCCTGCGGCACTGGGGCCAGGCTGCGTGCGGGGAGAAGCGGGTGGCGTCGGCCGGCCTGGGCTCTGTGCTCAGACAGAGGTGTTAAGCTCAGAGATAACCAGGCCAGAGTGGCCCTGCTTCTCATCTACTCCCAGGTCCCACCAGCCCCACAGGGGATCCCTGTTATCTGAATGCGGAGGAGCCGCTTCATCCTCAGCCCCTCAGCTGCGGGAAGCTGCCCTCCTGCGTCCCCCAAGCCTGCCTGGGAAGAGGGCAGGGACCCTGCTGCAGGGACAGGAGGTCCTTGGAGGACCAGCCCCCATCCTCCGAGCCCTCCGTGCAGCCGGAGGTGACCCTGCAGGGGGAGCGTGGAGAGGGGTGGGGTGGGGGTGTCTGAGTGAAGAAGAGCAAGGCCTCCCCACAGGCTGCCTCCTTTAACTGCTGCCCTTTTAACCTCCTAAAAAGGGCCCTGGGGCTGAGGTTGGCTCCCACCCAGAGTGTGGCCTCTGACAGGGCTGTCAGGGTTTCTAGAAGCATTCTCAGCCAACTCCATCTGTCTCCCTGCACCCACCTCTGCCTCCCTCAGCCACACTAGGAGGGAGTGGCAGTCCCCAGGCCAGGACTGTGTCCACCTCCTAGTTGGCCCCTGGGCCATCTTTCCGGGGTCGGCACCAGGAAGCTGCCTGTTTCGCTGAGCCCGGCAGGACACATTCCAGCCCGGCCGCCTCGGCTTCTCTCCGCAAGCCCCCGTTTGCACAGCGGGTCCCAGGCCCTGTTGGCAGGCCCCTTGCAGACCAGTCCTTGCTTGGGGCAGACCCCATCTGGATCCATTTGCTGAGCTTGCAGCAGTCCTGTGATCCCCTGGTCTCCTTTCCATAGAGCCCAGCCAGGGAAGTTGCTGAAAATCCCTAACCTCCCCGCCCTCACCCCACCCCACTCCCTGGCCAAGAAGCCTCACAGTAGAAGGGGATTGGAACTGTTTCTGTGTGCAAACCTTCCCTGAGCCAGACACTGGGCAACATGGAGCAGTTCAGCTGGCTGCTCTGGGCCCCGGGGACACCCGCTCCCCTGGGGTACCACTGAGCCCGGCCCAAGCCAGGGGTTTAACCACAGACTCTGCCGACGGGGGAAGACTAGGAGGTGGACGCCGGAGGGAAAAATCGATGCACGTCAACAGGGTTGGAAATTTATTTTCCAGCTTGGAACAGGGTGTTTACAGAAAGGCAAGGAGGGAAACAAAGCTATAAACACATATCTGCCATCTTCCTCCGCGGGCCATTTCTTGATTAAAAGGAATCTTTCGCAAGGTCCAGTGGAGGGCAGGCTGGTGGGGGGCTGGATGGCAGAGACACCTGCTGGGGAGGAAGGGGGAGGGGGACCCTGGGGTCCCCTGGGTCACCGCAATCACTGGTACAATCGCAACAGGCCTAGAACTCACGTTTGCTGGCTGGAAGCTGTGCTTTGGGGTGCGGTCTGCATGCGTTATTTCATTTGCGTCTTACCGCCGCTCGAGAAAACAGACCTGGGTGTCCTCACGTGTGGGAAACTGAGGCACAGAGATGTGGGGAGACTTGCTGCACGTCTCCGGGGTGGCAGGGGCGGAGCTTGTGCTTTTATCCCCTTTGCTAAACTGCCCCCCTAACGGGGCCGCCCCCACCCCTCCCCCCTGCTCAGGCCCTTGGCGAGGCGGCATTCTCCCTTCGCGCTGCCAAAAGCGGGCAGGCTGTGGGTGCAGGGTAAGACTGGCCCCGACGTCTAACCCGACTCCCGCCAGGCCACTTGGGTGGTTAGCTGGGGACTGGGGTGTGTGGCTGCCGCCAGGGCCCAATAAAAGTGCTCTGCTAATCCCGTTAATGAGCAACACGGGGAGGCTCTAAGTGCACAGAGCAGGCTGGCTGGGGCCGGCAGTAGGTGGAGAGGGAAGTGCCAGGGCGGCCTGGGCTGAGCCGGGCGTCCCAGGGACCCTCTTCCCGAACACACACACAGCATTGCC
Source organism: Myotis brandtii (assembly GCF_000412655.1). Taxonomy (NCBI): domain Eukaryota; kingdom Metazoa; phylum Chordata; class Mammalia; order Chiroptera; family Vespertilionidae; genus Myotis; species Myotis brandtii. The sequence continues at coordinate 1,851,353 of NW_005354174.1, forward strand.
CTCACGGACCCCGCCAGGTCCCAGAAACAGGCCTCCACCAGGCCCCCGACCACCAGAAGCCAGAGGGGCTGACCTCAGGGTCTCTGGCCATCTGTCCCCACTGCCCTCTGGCCTGGAGGTCAAGCCCAAAGTCCGACTTCACTTCTGAGCCTCCCCTGGGGTGTCCTGCCCACTGGGGCACCCAGCTCTCTGCCAGGCTCAATAGGCCCTGTGTCCCAGCGCCCCGCCCCCCCCAGGGAACTGGGGAACTGAGATGGTGGTGCTTATGAGGTGACTGACTCATGAAGAGGCCTCCATTCAGTCTGTCCCCAGAAGCCCTTGCCTTGCAGGTGGAGGGTGGCCTCCAGGGAGGGCAGGGTCTGTGCCCAGGGGAGAGGACAACCCCAGGGAGAACCTCAAGGGAAGCAGACAGGGACCAGCACTGCCCACCAGCACCCCGGGAGCCGGTTCTGTTGCTCCTGCCTTAGCAAAGGGGCCGCAGTGCCGCTGGGGGTGCAGGGAGAGGAGTGATGGTGAGGGAGCAGCCCAGCCCAGGAGTGGGGTGACCTTGCGCTCCCACGTCCCCCGCCAGACTGAGAGCTCCTCCTCCCTGGGTCGGCCTTGGTGTCTGCGCCCCAGTCACCCGGGCTGCTTCTCCCTAACGAGGTCAGCGCCCTCTCTGACACCTCTGAGCTTGGCCAGGCTCCGCCTGTGGGCAGCATGAGGATCGAGCTTTCTCGTTCCTCTGCTTATTTCATAAGCACCCAAGGCTCCTCCTTGACAGGTGCTCCTTCCACTCTCCCCCTATCCCTGCGGCTGGCCCATCCTGGCCCGTGGCATAGCAGGCCCATTGCCAATAAGAGCCAGCGGGGAATGGGTGGGCACAGCCAGCCGTGGCATGGGGAGCCAGTCTGAGTGATGCCGGGACGGTCACATCTCCATCCCGGAATCTGCGGTTCTCTCTCATGGGATTGCACACCCAGAGGTGACTTCCTACTCTTGCTTAGAGTTGCTGTCCGAAAGATGGGGAGACAGCACCCACCTCCCAGGTGCACAGAGCTCCTGGAGGACTTGCGGCCACAGTAAGATGATCTCTGTCGGCGGTCAGCCACGTACCTCGGAGCTTCTCCTCGTCCCAGACTTGCTTTCGAGGCCTGCAGAGCAGCCTCTTTCAGAGCTCGCTCTTTCCACCGCCCGAATCTGCCTG
>NW_005354174.1:1852778-1858041 GCF_000412655.1 Myotis brandtii
GCTCGAAGCTGCCACTGAGTCAACACATTGGAAGTCCTCTCTGAAAACCCTGCGGCCTGACTCCTCTCCCTCTCCTGGCAGCCCACCTGCATGGGGCGCCGTCTGTCCGGCACTGCATGGGCCAGGGCCCTTCCCCTCCCCACAGCGGCTCCTCGTGCTCCGTGTGCGGCTCCTCTCCCCGACTCCCACGCTGAAGGGAGTCTTGGCTCTGTCACAACAGTTCCATCCCTGAGACCCCGTCTGATTGGTCCCCAGCCCCCGACACATGCATGTCACCGTCCTCCTGGGCTGCAGGATCCGCAGCAGCTTACCCTCCTCCCAGCGTGACACCCACACCTCCGTCCGCACCTCCGAACACCCTCTCACCTGCTTGCAGAGACCCGTGTACTTCTTGATCGTTGTCCATATCTTTCCCCAAAAAGATTCCTCAATGCTTTTCTTTTCACAAGGGAAAAAAAAAGGAAAAAAAAAACAATGCCAACAGCCCAGCGTCCGTGAGCAACCCAACAGTAACAAAGCATGTGTTCGGGATGGAGGAAGGTAAGGCCACGCGTTTCCATTTGCCGCTTGCTGCTAGGGCTGGGCGGCCGGGATGACTCGAGGGGGCGGGGGGAGGGCGTGTGTGCACCCCTCCTCCACTCCCACACACGCTCACTGCTCTGTGTTGGGGGTTAAAGGCAGCATGTAGGAAAGAGGCCAGGACCGGCCAAACCCAGCCAGACCCTGGTTCTTTCACTAACAGTTCACGCTGAAAAAACCCTCTCCCCTTACCACATCACTCATTCACTCATTCACCCCAGAAATGCCTGCTGCACACCAGCTATTTTCTAGGCCCGGTGGTTGGCACAAGGAATACAGAGATAAGGCACAGCACAGGCCCCGGGGGCTCGCCACCTGGATGGGGACACACCTGAGCAGATTGCGCAGTGCAGCGCGGCCTGGCCAGCTGTGCCAGGGCAGCAGGACGGGCTCACAGGGCAGTGGACACTGTGCTCAGCTTTGGAGGATGAGCGAGCGGGTGGTCTGGGGGCTGAGGGAGCCTGGAGAGCTCTAAGAACTTCTCAAGTTCATTCCTTCATTTCCTCAATTTAGTACCATTAGTGAGGTGAGGTCTGGGGCAGGCCATGGAAGGCCATCTATAGTGCTGCGGAGTTTAGGCCTTATCCTGGGCACCGTTAGGGGTCGAAGGTTTCTAAGCAGAGGAAGAGCAAGATGAGGTTTGTGCTGTAGACAGACCACTGGCTTTGGTGTGCTGGCGGGTTGGAGAGGGGGGTCTAGAGGTCAGGAGGTCAAAGGGGAAAGTACCCAGGTGGGAAGTGCAGGCCTCACCAGGCACTGGCAGTGGGGATGGAGAGGAGGGCGAGGGAGAAGCCTGCCCGCTCCCATCGTGCCCAGGCCTAACTGGCGAAGAGACCACCTGAGCCAGGCAGCTCAGGCTACACCTGGGCTCCAGGAGCACTGCCCCTGCACTGTCACACGGCGGGACGAGGTGCGTCTGCTGGGACTCGCGGGGTGGGGTCCCCGAGGCTGCAGGTGGGGGTGCTGTGGGCCTGTGCCAACGGGCCGTGGGGGTGCCGCGCTTGGGCCCGGGCTCCGGCTCCTCAGCTTCCTTGGCAGTGCAGAGGTGTCAGCACTTCGCATCGAGAGCGTGGGGCCTGTCCCCCAGCTCTGGAAAGGGGCCCGCCTTCCCCGTCCTTGTGGCCTTTCCTGCTCCTTCATCTGGGGCTTTCTTCCTTGGGCCTGGTGTCCAGACCCTAAGGAAGCCCCTGCTTTTCTTGCTACTGACTGCCGGCGCTCTCTCCTGCCCTCCTGGCCCTGCTGTCAGCGCCCCCTAGTGCCGGGATGGCTGTGCATGAGGGCAAGGGCCTCTGGAATCCAATGGGGGCCTCAGAGATCTCTCCCAAGCTCCTCCGCTTGCTTGTGGGAAAGCAGGGGATGGAGTGCGCTTTCTTGGAGTCCAAAGCTTCCATATAGAAGCCCCAGGGTCTATTCTCTGCTTTCCCGTCCTCACCCTCTCTTGGCACAATGACCTGTACTCCCCAATTAGGGTGAGACCGAAGAAGGAGCAAGGAAGAAGAGAGCCCACAGAGTAACCATGTTTTCCGTCCAGGTCTGGATAGCTCTTACTCATCCCAGGAGTGGGCCCTCCAGGGCAGCCAGTGTCTCTTGGAGATCAGGGACCAGCGTCAGGCCCACTGCCTGTACCCACACTCCCCTCCTCTCGCCGTCTGCTGAGAGGGTCTGGTGTCCGGCCACACCCTTCCAGATGTGGCTGGTGCAACCTGAAGGCCCCTCACACCTGGGCCCAGGTGCCTGCTCTGAAGGAGGGAACACAGACTCCCCCACCCCACCCTGCGGCGGCTGCTACTGAGCAGCCTCGGTGCTTTCGGGGTAGCCTGCAGCGAGTGGGGATCAGTGGTTAGTTCCTGGATGGCTGGTAATGGCCAGCCCAGGAGTAAAGGCCATGACCCATTCCTAACCAAAGCCAGCTGTGCTGCATGTGTGTGGCGGCGGGGGGCTGGGAGCGGGCGCAGGCGGAGATAAAGGTCTCACGCCCGCCGGGACAAGTGGGACAGTCGAACATACCTCGCTGTTTCAAATGACTGTGTTGCAGTCCTGAGCTCCCGAGGCTCCCTCAGTCCAAGACAGGTGTCCCTTGGAGAAGGAAAGGTCACAGGTCATACATCTCTCAGAGTCCAACCAGGGACGTGTGTGACCACATCTCAGAGCCCACTGAGGGACTGGAAGGGGATAGGAACTGGCCACTTTCAAAAAGCCACCCAGCAACTCCTCTTTCCTCGCACTCAGCACCCAAGGAAGTCTGTTCACAGCCCACGACCCCGGTTCCGGTCTTGGGTCAGGAGATGGTTGGGCAGTAAGGTGCCCACTGCTGATGAAGTGGGATAAGCTGCAAGATGGCAGCATGACTGTGCCAGGCGGGGCGGGAAGAGGAGGGGGCGGAGCCACCCTGCCTGCCTCCCAGGTTGACTCCGAGCATGGACATTGGGGGCAGGGAGACTCAGGAGACCTGGGGCTAAAAAGAAGAAAGAAATCCTTTCTCCACTGGACCAGGCCCCTCTCAAACCAGGCATTCCCTCCTGCCAAAGACGAACCAGGGCCTGGCCAGCAGGCAGATTGCGTGGGCGAGAATGAATGAGCAAGTGAGTGGCTGAGCCAGGGTGGGAGCTCTGGGCAGGGGAGGAGAGGTAGGGACAGACCAGGCCGGGAAGCCGCAGTCCTCCTGTCCTGGCTTCTCCCCTCCTGCCTGACCTGTAGATCCAGGACAGGAGCCAGTCTTGGAGTCAGGGGAGCATGCAGGCTGTGCATGAGTGTGTGTGCCGGCGTGGGCACACGTCCGCGGTGTGGTCCAGACCGATCGTCAGGGTGGTCATACTTCTGGCCTAATGGGGTCCCACAAGAGAACAACCGGAACCCACCAGCCAAGGGAGCTGAGCCTCCCTCCTCCGCGGAGCCTCCCTGTGACCTGAGCTGCCACCTGTCCATCTGGGGAGCATGCGGGGATCCCCTGCAGAAGGATGGAAATGGACCCAGCTGGGCGCCTCCAAACAAGCAGCCCAGCCCAGAGTGAGCCCGACCCCATCCCCAGATCGCACTGACCGGGCCTGGCCCTCTCCTTGTCTTGCAGAACTTCAGCGAGAGGGAAGCATCGAGACTCTGAGTAACAGCTCAGGTTCTACCAGCGGCAGCATCCCAAGAAACTTTGATGGCTACCGATCTCCGCTGCCCACCAATGAGAGCCAGCCCCTCAGCCTCTTCCCCACCAGCTTCTCCTAGGTACCAGCTACCTGCTTCCGACTGGCCGGCCCACTCACCTGCTGGAGGAAGGAGAAGCCCCCCCTCGGACTCTCCCCTTCAGTCTCTGCTCCTCTTTCACAACCACCTTCCCCAAGCTTAGTGACAACAGCCCCCTCCCCGCCCCCCGCCCGATGGAGAAGAGACCCCTATCCAAAGCACCTCGGTGCCCTCTGACCCCGTCAGCAGGGCTGTGGCCGAAAGAGACTGCAGAAGCGCCGCCCCCTCCTGTTTGCACATGATGTCCGGCATTGGATCCGCTTTTGTATTTTCTAACCGGGGGGCCAGGGGAAGGGGCCTGGGTGGGGAGAAGATGGACGGCCTGGTCAGGCATTTCGACCCTGACCGCCAGCCCCAGCCCGCTCCTGGCTATGGCTCACACTGCCCAGCTTCCCTTGGTCAACTTCCCTCTGGAATGGGGTGAATGGAGGCCCAGAGTATTATGGGAGGAGAAAGGAAGGAGAAGCCCTCCTCCTCTTCCCTTTGGCTCATGGGAAGGATTTGTCTTTCTTGTCTATAAGCCCTTTTACACTGGTCCTGAACTGTTCGGTGAAGGAAACGGTGGTTCCTGAGACCCTGTCAAAAGTGCACGTCTTTCCAATAAATCATGCTGCAACTGGTGTCCACCGAGCTGCTGGGGGCAGGGTCCTCGCCAAGCGCCGAGCGGAGTCCCGGGCCTGACCCTGTGTCCCTGCTCCCAACACCCCTGGCCTAACATGTGCAACTGAGGGGGAGTCATCGAGGGAATAGGGAGGAGAATGTTGGCCTTGGAATTTGGGTGGGGCCTGATTTAAATCCATTCTCCAACCTTCCTTTCTGTTAGCAGAGCCAGTGAGTTCTGGGGCCATCAAAGGCCTGACACTCCCTGTCTGTGGCAGGAGCAGGGGGAGCAAAAGGGGTGCTGAGCAGAAAGGATAATACTAGCCCTAGTCCCCACTTCGCTAGACCCCAGAGAGGCCTGGGAGGATCGAAGGAAACCTAATGAGCAGGTGTGGTTTGGGGTGAAGTTTAACGTAATAGCCACGATCAGGCCTTCCCATCCAACTCCTGGAGCCCCTGCCCCCTTCACAGGCGCCCTGTCCAACCCTAGCACCCAAGAAGAGATCAGTTGGGCATGTTAGGAGAAGGGGGACCGGAATCACACTAGGTTCTGGAAGCTGAGTACTTGGCCCTACACAGATAGGGTGGCTGGAGCCAGTCCCTTCTGCCTGGGAACCTGCAGGGTGAGAAATCACATGGCAGAGGGAAGCAAGCAGGCGGGTCAGGAGGCCTGGACACAGCCAGCGGGGGCTGCCGGAGGGGCAGCAGCTTTTCCCCATTTGAGACATTGATGTGTCGGGCACAGCCTCCACCCAGAGCCAGAGCAGTGTTTCAGTTAAAAGGGGGTGAGGGGAGGGCTGCCATGAGGCTACCTGTGCATTCTATCCCTGGGCCCTGGGGGGAGGGGGAG
>NW_005354174.1:1858119-1860745 GCF_000412655.1 Myotis brandtii
GGAGCTCTGGGAGGGTGAGCCCCTGAGAACCCACCCTATGGCAATTGGATGGGGCCAAGATGGAGAGCCAGGGGCTCTCTCCAACCCTGCAGGGAACTTGGAGTCAGGAGTCCTCCCTGGCTCAGCCCTTTCCCTCCACGGGGTGCAAAACAGCTGTGGCCTCCTCCAGTCAGGGAAAGTGGTGGGTGTAGGGCTGGACTTGCCGGCTGAGCTTGCAGGACAATCTGGTTATTCATCTGCTCACAGCCAGGGCAACTCTTTGAGTATGTGGGGGGAGGGGGAGGATAAGAGAGGCCAGATAAGCTGGCCCCATGGCGGCTGCCACTGGAGCTCAGGTTATCAGAGAGGCCTTGGGCCTGGCCCCTGACTAATTGGGGAGGTTATGGACTCTGCCACAGCCTGTAATCAGCTGGAAGTGAGAGCTGGGCTCCAGGGTGGGGGACCTTACTGCCCACTGGCCATGGAACAGCAGCCTCGTCGTCTCTGGAGAGAACACCTAAGGCAATCTCTGCCTCTGCCCCAGCAGACCTCCAGGTGGCATTACCTAGGAGGCAATCAGAACATGCATCTAATTGTGGCCTGACCCCATGACCTTGAGGAAGCCACGTGACCTCCCTGATTCTCACAGCACTACCTGCTCAACGGACAAATTACTATGGACGTTCTCTCAGTGTGATGGAGGGAAAAATACCTTCCTGGCCTTTGAGGAGGCTGGTGGGAGCTGGGGGGCAGCTCAAGGAGAGAGGCCACTGTCTGGGATTGATCTGAGAAAGAGCCAGGGGTCCCGAAGCAACGTGGGGTGCACACGCGCGATCTGTCAAACACGACTGCCAGCTCCCCAGGAAGCAAGTGGAGGCAGGCAGGCAGCTGCCGTCTGGAACTGGAAATGGCTTCTCGGTGCCGACTTTTCTGATTTTCACAGCTCAGACTCTAACTAGAAGGTACCTGAAAGAGCACTATTTGGTCCTCATTTTGCAAAGAAGCCTAAGCCCCAGAGAAGGTCAGGGCTTGCCCAAGGTCACCAAGTCACACAGCTAAGCTGCTGGTGTCTATCTGCTCCTTGTGCCTCACATGAGGGGCCCATTCTGAGCTGACCTGTGCCCCCACAAGATCCAAGACTCTGAGTCTAATCACCCCCATCCCCTAGCCCCAAGAGCTTCCAGCTCCTCAGCCGAGGATATGTTTATTGATTTTGGAGAGAGGAAAGAAACATCAGTTGCCTCCTGTACAAGCCCCCTCCCTCCGCTCCGCAAAACCTAAACCAACCTTTCGGTGTGCAGGAGGGTGCTCCAACCAACCGAGCCACCTGGGCTGGGGCCAGGGCCCCTGACTGACTTTGAAGCTGCTCTTTGTCCCTGTGTGACAGGGAAGGCAGCCTCCTTCCTGCCGATTTAGAGCTGGAAACTCCAGGGCAAAGGGGAGAGCATTCTTGTATGTCTGGTCTTTAAAGCAAGAACCCAGCCTGAGGGTGGCGCCCTGGAGTCTCAGTACTGCCTTCCTGTATGAGCAGGAGTAGCTACCGGGACAGCAGTGATACCAGCACCTAGGAAGTGAATTCCAGCCTAGCTTGTTGTTGCTGTTAATCCTCACTTGAGGGTATTTCCATTGATTTTTTAGAGGGAGTGGAAGGGAAGGGGAGAGACAGAGAACCGCATGGATTGGCTGCCTCCCGTAGGGCCCCACCACCACCACCAGGGCCTGGGATTGAGCCTGCAATCTAGGTAGATGCCCTGGAAGGCAATCAAACGCAGGACGCTTCAGTCCGCGGGCTCTATCCACGGAGCCAAACCGGCTGGGGCCAACCTCACTCTCCTTTAAGCTCCCAGGGTCTCTGCCCACTGGTAGCTGTGTGGCCTCAGGTAAATTACTGCTCCGCTGGGCTTCAGGGTTTTCATCTGTGAAGGAGGGCGAGGGGGGAGCATGCCCTGCTGAAAGGAGCAACGAGGCCAAAGCAGGCAAAGAGGAAACTGGGTCAAAAAGGCTAAAGGGTGTTTCGAGGCCCCGGAGGCCGATGGGAGGGACAGGCCAGGTAGCTCTTCAGGGGGAGCGGGAGGGCGGATGCCGTGCAGTGGGAGCCAACATTGCGGTGCGCTGCCCAGGGAATCCGGGCCCAGCTCCCAGCGAAAACATTTCCAAAAGCGAATCAAGAGCCTGGTGAGGAGCTCGCAGCGCAGACCAACCCGCCCTCTCTCCGGGCAGGTGGGCTGGTCCTGGGGTCCTTCCTGCGCTGCGCCCCCTTTCTCCAGCCACGAAGCAGCATGGCCTGCTCTCGCTGCCGCGGTCCCGGACACCCGGACCCATGACCTCACGCCCGTGCACGTCCACGCACGTGCAGCTTCACAGAGGTGCACCTCACTGTTGCCGACTCCCGACATCTGGGACCCACGGGCCTCAACCCCAGAGCAGCGAATGGTCTGGAGCTCCCAGGGGCAGGGGATCCCCACACTCCGAGGCTTCAGATCCCCAAAGTGCCGCGGGGACATGTCCTCAGTGGCCAGCTCAGGTGCAGAGCGACACCCCTCGAGGACCAGGTCTGTCCTGTCCTGGGACGGGCGGGGCCTCGCCTTCACCTCCGCCTGGACGATCGGGTCCTGGCCCACGCAGGCCGTGGCTGCCCACGCACTAA
>NW_005354174.1:1861106-1861616 GCF_000412655.1 Myotis brandtii
AGCCAGACCCAGGACCGCGGGGGAGTCAGGCCGGGCGCTAAACAGGGCTGGCTGGCGCCAAGGTTCGGGGAGGCACGGGTCCGGCCTCGAAACCGGGGATGGGAAGCAACTCTGTGTGTCCGCCCACAGCCAAACACTCACAACCCGCTGAGACCCAGACAGCACTCCACTGTGCTGACACGCAGGGGCCACCCCCACCACCCAAGCCCGGCCTGGGCACAATCCTACACGACTGCGCACTCACACCACCTCACACCAGCCCCGACGCCGGTCCCCGCTCCTCCCCACCAGACACCCCCAAGCCATCCAGGCAGGGCTCGCAGATCCACGCCCAGTCGCACAGATTAAGACACAGGCGGCGACTGGGTCTTTGGGGCAGGTCCTAGCAGTGGCCCTTGACCTCACAGAAGGTGAAGGGGCCCAGGACTGGCGGGAAGCCCAGCCGGGCTCGGGACCGTGGCACCAGCCTGCCCAGGCGGTCCTTGCGGGTTTCCTTATTGCGGGAGCGCA
>NW_005354174.1:1862321-1863936 GCF_000412655.1 Myotis brandtii
GGGGCCGCCGGAGCCTCCCCAGCGCGGCTTTTCGAGGCGCCAAGGACAGTCCTCGCTGGAGTTTGGCGAGGGGAGGAGGGTGTAAATTCAGACTCTTGAGAGTGGCTGTAGCAAAACCTCGGGTTCGTTGCGGGAGGGTGGGACAGGACAGGACAGACTGCGGAGCCAGGGCCCAGAAAAAGCCTGCGGCCGCCGGAGGACTGGCCCGTGGTCCAGTTTCTGTGGCCAGGTGGGGGCATGGTCCCCAAATGCAGCCGCTGCACTGTCGCCGCCGGGTCTCTTGGGCAAATTAATCCAGGCCAAACTCTCTGGGCCTTGAACCCTGGACCAGCTACGGACCTTCCCCAGGAAAATATCCACATTGCACACAGCGAGGTGTACACACATCTTACAAGTACGAACGTACTTGCACATACACGACTTTGCAAATGGATTCACGGATTTCCAGGCCCGTCCCTGGGTTCCCGGCCAAGCTCCGCTGCCTTGGCTACTATTTGTCACCTCGCGGATGGCGAAATCCTGTGCACACACATCCCCTCCCGAGGGGCCACATCCTGCCTAAGATGGACCCGGCAGGGCTTTCCCTGTTCAAAGCTGCAACGGATCCTGCCCCGGCTGCGTAGACTACACAGCGCGGAGTCGAAGATTCGTTCTGGGCAGAAAAGAGGATCTAAGTGAGGGTGTGGGAGCGGCGCCCCTTTGAATGCTGGGTAGGGGAGTTCCGAGAGCACCAGGGCCGGATGGGAAAACAGAAAAACGGTCGCGGAGGTCCAACAGCTCCGGCGGTCCTGAACCCAAAGTGCTAGGGGCGAGCGGGCTTTCCATCCCAGATCCAAGTGCGCAGCAGCCAGCCAGGTGCACTGAGACTGGGCGTGCGCCGCAGATGACGGGCCAGGCTGCCTGGACGCTGCTGGGTGTGGGCTGTACGCGCCCACCATGCGGGCACTGGGCCTGTGCCCGCCGCACTCACCCGCACTTGCATTGGTTGTGCGGGCAGGTGTCCGTCTTGTCCTTACCGGGAATCAGTCTGAGTGTCGGCGCCCAGGCGTGATTCCAGGCAGGTGTGTGGCCGCTTCACTCTCTAGCAGCGCGCCTCAAGGTGCTGCTCGCGCTGCGCACAGAGGGCACCATCACACAGGGCGTAACGCACGAACACACACACACGCATCGCGGGGTGGGGAACACGGGGGCTGCCGGAAAACCGGACTGTTGGCGCGCACCTGTGGTTGAACACGTGCGTTCCGCCACCCGGAGGGGAGTGATCAACCACAGGTGCGCAAACATTCGGACCCACTGCTCCGCACGCCTGGACGTGGGGGAAAGTGGCGGAGAGTGGATGGAGGATGCCTGTGTTGAGGATGAGGGAGACTTTTGTCTCCAGTACCGGATGCGGCGAAAATGAGTTGGGTTGCGGGTCAAGAATCGGGGGCCGGGATTGGCCGCCTTGTGTTGGGCGAAAGGTGCGCTCCCTTCCTGGCCCCGAGAACGCCCGCCCTCGGAGGGCCCAGGGCTGGGTCGGGACGCAGACCTGCTAAGTTCAGGGCTGGCCCAAACTCCAAGTTCCTCCTGAGTCCTCCAGCGACGGGAGGCGCGGGCTAAGGGGTCCCCGCGTTTC
>NW_005354174.1:1864283-1864559 GCF_000412655.1 Myotis brandtii
CCTGACATTGGTTAATATTTTATTCTGTTGACATGTTTTCTTACTGCTGAGGCTTCCGACACCTTCTCCCCGGGCCCCCCCTCCCGGCCGGAGCTTGGCCTGAGCTGTCAAAACCCCGCCCCCGGAGACCCACAATTGGTCCAAAAAGCGTAAAATCAGCAATCAAGGGGGGCCTGGCTCGTTAGCGCAGGGGATCCGAGCAGGGCAGGACATGTGAGATAGTCACAGTTTCCCAGAGATCACGACAAGATCTAACCAGTCGCGCGTGGTCACCGG
>NW_005354174.1:1865363-1865658 GCF_000412655.1 Myotis brandtii
CGGCTCGGGCCGGCGCCACGCGGAGCTCCACAGACAACCAAGTGACTTTTCTCATTTGGCACCGAGCGGTATTTTAAGAACTAAAACATCAAACTCTCCCGAATGAAGTAAAACGAAAACGTGCTCCTAAAGAATAGTTCCAACCCTTCTGCGTCCCACAGCGGAGGAGGCCCGCGGCTCGGCCCCGGCGGGTCTCAGAGGTCTCGGCTGCAACTTAGCCCCGCGGCCTTGCTCTCCTGCCTCCCAGTCTGGCTTGGAGCTCGGGGAGACCCGGCGTCTCCCGGACTTTCTTCCG
>NW_005354174.1:1865687-1869005 GCF_000412655.1 Myotis brandtii
CTCGGGTCCCGACAGCGACCGTGGAGCCAGCCCAGCCGCAGGCAGCCCTGACCCGGCCCGGAGCCTCCTCGGGGCCTAGGAGCCAGGCGCTGTGGACACACACGGCCCCAGGCCTTCAAGCCGAAAGGGAGCTGCAGTCCCCAACCCCTCCGCCCTTCCACTCAGCCACGGTCCAGGCCGCAGGCTGCCCTCTTCCCTGGGACTTCAGGGTCAGGGTCCTTGTTGGGCATTGAAACCCAGTTCCCCAGACAAACACCCTCTGGATGCATTTCTGGGAGCTTCTGTCCCAAGTGGGCACCCCCGGAACGACTCCAGGGAGAAGCAGGGGAAGCGGCTGTGTTTTCAGAGGGTCTGGATTTCTTGCCTGGACATGGGCTTTCCTCTCAGATGAGGGTGAAAGAGGGTTCCCAGACCCGAGCCTGGGGGCTAACAAGAAATGGGGTTTTTCACGGGTAACAACCACCGGTGGGGTCTCCCAGGCAGCAGTCAGGGGGCAGAACAGCGACCGACCAGAGGGAAACCCAGATGCGGGGCTCCAGGCCGCGGTGTGTGAGTCCAGGGACACAGAGCTGGGTCCCACGGCGTCTTCCCCTTTCCCTTCCTCGCAGGCGGATGTTCCCTCCCTTCAAGGTGCGCGTCAGCGGCCTGGACAAGAAGGCCAAGTACATCCTGCTGATGGACATCGTGGCCGCGGACGATTGCCGGTACAAATTCCATAACTCGCGCTGGATGGTGGCGGGCAAGGCCGACCCGGAGATGCCCAAACGCATGTACATCCACCCGGACAGCCCGGCCACAGGGGAGCAGTGGATGGCCAAGCCCGTGGCCTTTCACAAGCTGAAGCTGACGAACAACATCTCCGACAAACACGGCTTCGTGAGTGAGGGGCAGGCTTGGGGATGCCCCCACCCCCCAGACAGCACCTAGCACTGCAGCCCAGGGTTCCAGCGAGAGGCAGGCACCTTCCCCAGAGGGGAGCGCAGGCAGAATCCCGGGGTGCTCCTGCAGGTCTCTTGCCCTGTGGTTTCTGCCGGCTGGGCCTGGGCCCAGAGGCTCCGCTCTGTGAGCCTGGGGAACGGCAGGTTGGGGGCCGGTAAGTTCCAGGCTGCTCACAATCTGGGCTTGGGTCAGGCCTTCGAAAAGCCCTTCCTGGAGGCCCGTGGGATGCAGGTGCGGTTCCGCAGCCGCTGATCTTTAGGTGTTGAGCTTGGAAGACCTGCCATGACCTCAGCTTTTTTTCACCTTTCCTCGCCCAAACTAGGAGATTTAGCAGTTAAATCAGCGCCTTCCATGCCCTCCCTGAGACCCCCTTCCCTCTCCCACTGTCGGATGCAGACCGGGAGGAGGGAGTTTGGAGGTTCTCTCTGCTTCCGCCTGAGCCGGGCGGCTAATGGGAGAGGGAGTTCATGGGGCAAGGGGACTGCCTATTCGTAGTTAGGGCAGCTGGTGAGGCCTCGACGTTCCCAGTCTTCTCTCCGTGGGTTTTCTAGGGCTTAGCAATGAGCCTAGGAAGAGGGGTTAAGAGTGGCGTTGTGGAGGGTTTTTACGCTGTTTCATTTCTGTTTTCACCTCGGGTAAATATTTTCAAATGGAGAGAGAAAGAGAGAGAAACTGTGATAAAGAAAATAGACTGAAAAGAATTATAAACGAGAAAAAAGAGCAGGGGGGGAAACACAGGAGAAGATAGCAAAGGGAGGTGAGGGGGAGTAGGGAGAGCAGAACCGCTTGAGAGACAGAACTTTAAAGGGGGGGGGGGTCCCCAGAGCGTGGAAATGCTCCGCGGAAGGCTGGGGGCCGCCGACTGACCTGCACCCTCCCGCAGACCATCCTGAACTCCATGCACAAGTACCAGCCGCGCTTCCACATCGTGAGAGCCAACGACATCCTGAAGCTGCCCTACAGCACCTTCCGCACCTACGTGTTCCCTGAGACCGACTTCATCGCCGTCACTGCCTACCAGAACGACAAGGTGCGGGCGGCGGCGGGCAGCCCCTGCACCCAAGCCCCACACAGGCTCCAACACTCCACTTACATCCCCCGCACCCGCCTCGCTCCCTCCCAGCCCCCTCCCCAGCGCCAAGTCTGTCGTTTGTGAGCACAGTGCCCACCGAAACCCCCCAGGCTCCCTCCCGAGTCCACAGCACGTAGGTACAGGCTCCCTGGGGCGCGCAACAGCTGGGCGCTCTCTGGGGTGGGGATGTTTACTTAGCAATTAGCAGAGACTGGGCCCCGCTGACAATTTTACATTTCATTCGTTTTTTTCTTGGCTCCGGAATGGGAATTTAAATGAAGAGAGAGCGGCCCTAGGCAATGTGCCCAGGCGCTCTCAAGGCTAAGAACCTGGGGCGCAGTTTTCACTCTCCGGGGGCAGCCAGAGATCGGGACAGGTGACAGCCCCCAAAGCCACCACCTTGGGGCCAGTCCAGGCCCCGGACCACTTGGGAGGTGCTTAGAGACTTTTCCTTCAAGCCAAAGCCCCCCCTCCCCACCCCGCCCCGCTTTCTGCCTTTCTATTCCCTCTTTCTAAAAGGGCAAAGCACCACCCCGTTAGGTCCGTTCGGTGTGTCTAACTCTCCGGTGAACAAGTGTGTCCGAGTGTCCTGACTGTCCTCCTGTCTTTGTGAACCTGTGAACCGATGTGTACGCTCAGGCATGCGTGCACCATTTGGGGCGTGTGGACGCGTTTCCTTGTTTGCTCTGCGGCCACTTGCTGTGTCTGTGTGCGCTTGCGTGTGCGGGGCCGTGAGTGTGACTTGTCTTTTATGGACCTACGGCCCGCGTCCTCCGCCGCCGGACACATTCCACTCTGTGCGCACGGCTCTGGGCCTGTGTGTGCAAGTTGAGCGATTCTACCTCGAATACTTCGGAGGAGGAGAGACCCTGTCGCTTTCTGAGAGGCCCGCCTGCCAGCCACACCTCGCCTCTGGGCTCAGGACTTCATGTCCCGGGCGGGAGGGTATCAAGTGGACACTCCCCGGCTCCCCTGTGAGCCGCTGCCCTCTGGGCGCCCCAGGCCAGACTGCAAGAGCCTCGGCCTGACCTGGCACCGCCCTCTCGGTCCCCGCAGATCACACAGCTGAAGATCGACAACAACCCGTTTGCCAAGGGCTTCCGGGACACCGGGAACGGCAGGAGAGAGAAAAGGTGAGGGGTGCGTGGGACCCGTCCGCGGTGGGTGCCGCAGGAGCAGGACGTGGGGGTGGGTGCGCTCCCTCTGACCCGCTCCCTCTGCCCATCCCAGGAAGCAGCTGACGCTGCCCTCGTTGCGCTTGTACGAAGAGCACTGCAAGCCCGAGCGCGACGGCGCCGAGTCCGACG
>NW_005354174.1:1869183-1869598 GCF_000412655.1 Myotis brandtii
ATAGAGCCGACCGGAGGTGGGGGCAGGGGGCAGGGAGGGTTTCCTCAGAGCGCAGGCTGGCTCTTTGCTCCGAGTCAGGGTAGCCTTAGGCCCAGGGAAGCGTCTGGGGTGTGGACGCCCCCAGGAGAAGGGAACCTGTAGCCCCCAGATCCCACTGCACTCCGCCTAGGTTCCCGGCGCCGTGACTCTGGCAGTAAAGGGAACTACAGGCTCAGTTCCTCCCCTGTGCATGGGGTCCTGGATTAGGTGACCTGCCCCTGCCCCTTGCCCAACGAGGGTCTAGAAGCCTTCCACTTGCTCTCCCAGACAGCAGGCTTTCCAAGTCTCTGGGACCCGCCCAGACGCGGGAGAGCCCTCCACTTTGTCTGTTCTTGGGCCCCTGTCATCCCGCGTGTCCTCTGTCCCCTGCAGCCGA
>NW_005354174.1:1869746-1870032 GCF_000412655.1 Myotis brandtii
ACGGAGCCTAGAGAAGGAGCGGGCGGAAGCCAGGAGGAAGGACGAGGGGCGCAAGGAGGCGGGTGAGGGCAAGGAGCCCAGCCTGGCACCGCTGGTGGTACAGACAGACAGTGCGTCCCCCCTGGGCACCGGCCACCTCCCGGGACTGGCTTTCTCCGGCCATCTGCACGGACAGCAGTTTTTCGGGCCACTGGGGGCAGGCCAGCCGCTCTTTCTGCACCCGGGACAGTTCGCCATGGGCCCTGGAGCCTTCTCCGCCATGGGCATGGGTCACCTGCTGGCCTCG
>NW_005354174.1:1870178-1872474 GCF_000412655.1 Myotis brandtii
GGCTGGACGCAAGCGGGCTGGGCCCCACGGTCAGTGCAGCAAGCACCGCCGCCGCACCCTTCCCATTCCACCTCTCCCAGCACATGCTGGCATCTCAGGTAAGGCCTGTGATCTGGTGGCATCGCAATGGAGGGAGGAGAAGCAATGTGGGTGGCTGGGGTGGGCACAGGGCTTGAGGGTGCTGTGGTGGGCAAGGACACCTGGGAAGACCTGATATACACTCTCTAGGACACCTAGTTCAGGGATACCAAGACTATAGGTCCAGGGTCTGGCCAGGGTGCTCCTCCGACTCCTGTGTGACCTTGGGCAAGTCCCTGACCCTCTCTGGGCCCATTTCCTTCCCTATAATAACAATAAAATGAAGCACCCATTCCATTCGATTCTTCCTGTTCTGACAGACTGGGGCTGCCCCTGGCTTTTGGGAAGTCCACTTTCCTGGCCTCCGGACATTTTCCTTGGGAACAAAGACCCTTGGCTCCCTGTCAGTCCCTGAAAGGCCAAGGTGGCTGGACAAAGCGAGTAGGAAAACATTGTCCAATATTTTCTGGACAATTGACCACCAAACGACCCACCTCCAGGTGTGTTTTCCAGGCCTCCTCTGACCTGACCAAGGACAGGGCTGTTCCTGATCCCATCTTGGGTCTCCGAACTCCCCCCAGCCACACATCTCGGGGAAGAGGAGCTCGGTTCCCCAGGCCCAGGTTGAAATTCTGAGCTCCCAGGGGAGAGTTTATTAAACTGTGGCCAACAGCAAAATAAGGAGATCCGATGAGGAGTGCGGCCTCTTTGGTTGCTTGGGTGGAATATTCCCTGTGGAAAGATTTGGATTCTCTTCATTCATTTTCTCCCCCTCTGAGGTTTCTGGCAAATTGAACCCTTGAGATCATATCTAACGGGAAGGAAAATAGGAGTTCGGGTCTGAGAAGGCTCCTTTGGTTCAGAAGCAAATATTTTTAAAGTGGGGGAGGAGATGCTGAAATAGGTTTTAAACAGCTTAGTGGGGCGGGGGAGTGCTTGAGGCACTAACATCACATACCTAGGGCTCTGAGCTGGCAAGGAAGCATCTGGAAAATAGAGTTCAGGGCCTGGAGGTGGGATCTGAAACCTTGAATGCATCCTCCCCAGACAAATTCTGGTGACAAGCACGGGCATCATAGAGGTCCTGGGGAAGTCACGGCTTCGACACACAGCCTGGTCAACAGGTGCAAGGCCGGGGCGAGAGTACCCAGCACTCAGGAGGCATCCCTTGGTACAGAGCTAGGAGTTAAGTACCCGAACCAGGGTAGCCCACCCCTGGCCATTAGGTAGAGCCAACTGAGGAGAGTTGATGCCAACCTCCCTCCTCCCAAATTGGAATGCCAGGTCCGAGTGCCCAGTAGGGCTTGACCTTCTAGGAAGGATATTTTTTCATTTCTGACTAAGCTACTTCTTTTTTTCTTCCTGCCTGAGCCAGGCCTGCGTCTCCCTAGCAGCCCAGCACAGTCCGCTCCCTGCCCTCCTCCCTGTACCCACAGATTCTGGGGAGGGAGCCATTATTTCAAAGGTCACATAATCCAAAAGTCGGGCCTCGTGGACTCAGGTGGTGTTTATCCAAGGTTTCCTGGCTACTGTGCTTTCCACAGGCAAAGACTGCATTCCTTCCTCAGCTGCCACTGAGGTGCCGCCAGGAGTTCTTTATGGAATATTCAGGCCAGTTTATAAACTAATTGGCACCTGTACCCTCCTCTGGGCCCAGGCGGAGACCTCTGAGCAGGTGGGCAGGCAGAGGGAGACTTTACAGAGCTCCTCCCCCCATGCCTGTGCTTCCTCCACCCTGTGGGGCACCTGCAGAGAGCAGGGCTGGGGAGGACACTGTTCCAAGTGAGCAGAACTTCCCAAGACAACCACAGCCGCCTGCTTGCCACCTGGACCCACGCCTGCCCTGTTTCCTCCCTCTCGGCCTTTGCCTAGGCCAGTGCAGCGGCCTGGAATGTCCTTCCCTTACGCAGACTGGCACAGAGCGTGGCGCTAGGCCTTTGTGTCAACTTGAAGTGAGCTCCCCTTCTAACTGGGTTTGGCCATGGGCCTAGGCTCATGCCTGACTGCTGCTTGGGGGTATAGTTATGTGAGCTCCGGCCTTCTAGTCCTGAAACAGTGGGGAAGGAGTCCTCGTTGTAGCACCACCCCCAGCACCCAGCTCACCCTCAGACATCTCAGGCGGGATGCCTAACGTCTGTGTTGTTCCTTTTCTTCCAGGGAATCCCAATGCCCACTTTCGGAGGCCTCTTCCCCTACCCCTACACCTACATGGCCGCCG
>NW_005354174.1:1872950-1873508 GCF_000412655.1 Myotis brandtii
TCGCAGGCGCCGGGGAGCCCTGGACTCGGTCCAGGTTTGCTCCAGTGTCAAGGTGGCATCGTCGGGGCCATTGTCCGGGTCCTCCTGCGCGGTGGGGAGACCTCACCCCCAGCCCAGCGGTCTCTTCAGGAGCCAGAGGGTGCAGGGGTGAGGGTGGGAGCTTCCGAGGGAGTCCCGGAGGCCTGGCCTCCTGCCCGGACCGCCTGCGAATCTGGGCTGCGGGGTGCTGGGCCCGTGAAGACAGAAGGCAGTGTAGACGGGAGCCGGGAGGGGCCGTTCCTTTTCGTCCTTGCACCCCTTCCCCCAAGAGCCAGGAGCCCCTGCCACCCTGGGCCAGCGGAGGGAGTGGCATTCTGCCTTGAGTCCCCAGGGGAAAAAAAGATATTTATGAAATAAATGGTAATTTGTGTAAATATGCTTTAAGATTCCCAGAATATGCAAATTGGTATTAATTTATTCAAAGGTGTACATTGCTGTGTACATACTATGTAGAGATGAACTCATAGCATTTAATTTTTTTCATTTGACGTGAGCATCTATGTTGTACAGGGCTGGGGG
>NW_005354174.1:1874069-1875659 GCF_000412655.1 Myotis brandtii
CACGGCGTCCCAGGCCGGGGGCCGGGCTCCCTCTGCTGGCCGCTCTCCTCTGTCCAGTGCCCCACCCACTCGGCTGACTCCCGGCTCCCTCTCTGGGGCACCTTAGTGGGACCGCAACCCCTTTTAGCGCTTCTGGGTAGGTGGGGCTGGTAAGGCGGGGGGTCCCTCTCTCTCCTCCGGGGAGAGGTTTGGCCGTGGTCCCCCAAATACCGCAGACCCTAGAACTCTTCTCCACCTCTATCTCCTGAGCCTCAAAAAGAAACATTCCGTGCCAGGGCTGTTGGCTCCAGTGGCAACGTTTAGCCTGACAGTTGTCCCGTGTAACTTCTCTGACCCTCTGGGCGGTGTGGGGCGTGTGGGTCAATAGGCTATTCCTTTCCTGCCTCAGTTTCCCCTGTACAACAATGGACCCGGCGGGGAACTTCTCTGCGAGTCCCACTGTGTCCGTCTCCGTGAGGCCGGTCCTTCCCCAGACACCCCTGCAAGGACAGGTGCCTCCTGCCCCCATCCCGCGAGCTGGCCAGGGCGGCACCTTCTGCTCTTCGCCCAGCCAACCCGTCTCTGCGGCCCCAGATACCAGCAGTGGGAGGGGGCGGAGCTGGACCGCCAGTCTCTCCCTCAATCCCCGCCCCCATGGTCTCTCCGTCATTGAGCCCCCAGTTCTCTCTTTTTTTCTTTATTTTTTGTGACTTTTTTTTTACATTCAATACGATTTTCTATTAGCTTCAGGTGTATAGCATAGTGGTTAGGCAACCATACTTCACAAAGTGGTTTCCCGATATTTCAAGTATCCACCTGGCACCATCCGTAGTTACCACAATATTGACTGTATTCCTTCCCTATGCCGCACTTCGCATCCTACAAGTTTGTACTTCTTAATCCCTTCACCATGTTCACGCGGTCCTCCCGCCCTCCCCCATCTGCCAACCATCGGTCTGATCTCTTCATCTAGAGCCTCGTTCCCTCCTCTTTAAGCCTTAGGGATCTGGGACGCCCTGGCCCAGCAGGCTGTCCACCTTGGGACTTTGGAGGGCGGCGGGCACTGGCCCTCAACCCGCCAGGGACACCAGGGACGGTGATATGGAGAAAGGGTGGAGGTGGAGGTGGAACGGACAGTATCTGGGCCTCCCAGCTCCCAGGACATCTTCCTGGGCCAACACATTTGCCGGGAAAGAGAACGATGCCGCTTTTTCCAGGGAGGGAGCCGGCCCCTGACCACGCTGAACTTGCTAGGGCGCCGGAGTCTGTCCCAGCCCCCAGAGTGGGCTCCGGCGCCCCTGCCTCTGACCTTGGGGCGGGCGGAACAGCGAATGGGGCAGCCCAAGGACGGCCTGAGACCCCTTTCTCAGCCAAATAGAATCCCTCATCGACAGTGTACTTATTCGACGGGGCTTTGGGGAAGAAAAAAAAACGCTTCCAAGATTCAAAGAGCAGCAGGAGCGCGCTTGCCTTCCCAGGAGTTCCTCGCCGCCTGCACGTCAAGGAGAAGTGGAGAGGCTGCGGTTCACAGCAGCCTGCGGAGCGCGCTGCGGACACCAGGGGGAAGCACCGACCGGAGCTCCGGGAGGGTCGCTGCCAGGGCGGGGCGGG
>NW_005354174.1:1876099-1876872 GCF_000412655.1 Myotis brandtii
CTGCAGACTCGCCAGCGCGAGGCCGTGCGCGGAGGGCGCGTTTGGGGTGACGGGGTCGCTGAGACGGTTGGGGGTGTGATGTGTCACGGCGGGGCCCTGTGCTTCGGGCCGTGCTGCCCGAGGGGATTGTGCGTATAGACTGTGCACCAGCGATACTGTGCAGATTGTGACCTGTGCCTGGGGGTGTGGGTGTAGGGGCTCCGTGGGACCCCCAGCGGCTAGGCTGCAAGGATTTCGAGACCTCGGGGACCTCATTTCCCCTTCAGTTAATCCGAGTGTCCCGAGCTTTCAAGCCATTCCTTCCTCTCCCACCCTCCACCCCGCAAACAAATGCTGCGGAGGCGGAGGAATCGAGTAGCTGGCCCTGTCCTACCGAAGGGCGCACAACTGGGGCCACCCGCCCAGCGTAATGCGAACGCTCACTCAGGACACCCCGTGAGCCAGAGGGCGCATGTAGCTTGATGACACCGGGACACCCACGGGTGAACAGCCAGCTCGAGCCAACCATCCCAATTTCCCGGGCCTAGGACGGTTCGAGAGACGCAGTCTCTGTGAGACCAAGGTTTAAACTCTGAGCCTGCCCTCCTCCCTACCTTTGGCAAGTACCCCAAATCCAATCCCACTCCGTCGCCTCCTTCACGCTCCTCGATCCCAAAGTTTGGAGCAGGCAGGGTCCAGCCAGGAGCTGAGCGCTCCGTGCTCCAGGGACTGGGCAGCAGAGGGGAGGCCCGCGGCCCGGGGAAGGGGCAAAGGGAAAGGATCCTGAGCTCTGG
>NW_005354174.1:1880232-1891541 GCF_000412655.1 Myotis brandtii
GACAGCCCGCCCAGGGAGAGCGGGAGGTGGCCAGAGAGACCCACAGCCAGATGGGCACAGAGACAAACCCACAGACTGACGTAGATCCAGGCCCAGGGACCGCACAGGCAGCCGAGGGACGGAGGCCCTCCGCCGGCCCGAATGGGGCTCTGGACCGGGCTGCAGACGCGTGGACAGGAGCGCTCGAGGCTTAGGGCGGTGGCTCCTTCCCTTCTCCTTGTGCTCCCCTGCGGTGCCAACGCCCTGAGCTGCGAGGCCCCAGGGGCCCCGGCTGCAAACAGCGTCAGGCGCGCTTTCTCTGTGCCCTGCTGCTGGGCTTGGGGTCCTCACGATCCCTTTCATGGAGGGGGAGGCAGGGTGCCTAATTTGGCCTTCCTGACTTCTCAGAAGCCGGGCTGTGGGCTTGGAGCAACACCCCCCCACACACACACACACACTCCATCCCCCCTCCCCCGCCAGAGGAACTGCTCTGGCCTGAGGGCCCACTCAAAGGTGCGGGGTGCGGCCATAGGAGACTGAGGAGCTTCTCACCTCCCCCAGCGGGTCTCCAAGGTCCAGCCCTGGGCGCTGCTCACCTGTGGTCGATTGGCCACCGAGGGTCCAGAGTCTTGGAGAGCCTTGGGGTCTGCGTTGCTCCAGGGGCAGGTGGTGGGGAATGGGGAGAGCATGGGAATCTCCCTTGGGTTACAAGCCACCAAACCTGGGCAGCAGAGGGGAGGCCCGCGGGTCAGGTATGAGTGGGGAGCAGGGGTGTGAGGCCCGGGCCTGATTGCCAGTTTGATTGGGGGCGTGGTTTGGAAGCCTGATTCCAGCTGACCCTCAGGGTTCCCAGATGAGCAGTGGCCTTTTTGCAGATCATCTCCGTCACTATGGACGAAAGGTGCACAGCTAGAAAGCAGCCCGGTCCACCCAGCTTCCATCATCTCCGCTGCAGCCGCCACCAGCTTTGTGTGTGGACCCAGCCAGGTGTCCTCCGCGCACTAGGCTTCCAGCTCCTTCCCCTTCAGTGTGGACTGCAGGGTAGGACCACACCTGTGGTCATTTAGTAGTTGCTGAAGCCCCGGGGAGAGGTACAGGTCAAGCTGTGGCTCTAGCTGTGCAGCCCTGGACATGTGACTTTCCTCTCCGGGCCCCAGAATCCTCCCTTCTCCTTGTGCTGCCCTGCAGTGCCAACACCCTGAGCTGTGAGGCCCCCCATAGTCTGGACTAAAATAAAATTGACCTGTGAATGAGCAGTCGGCCTTGGTCCAGTTGCCAGTGATCCCCAGCCCCAACTTCTTCAGGTAAGAGGCAGGGACTCTACTTTCATTCAACGCTTGAGGAACCTACGCCTGGAGGATAGGCGGAGTCACCCACAGACCTAGGCTGTTGTCCCCGAGATTCTTGGGGAAGGGACAGGGCTGGTGGCCAGGATGAATTCACAATTAGAAAATCACATTCCGGGTCCTGAAACCCTTAGGCACTGGCTGGTCTCCACTCCTGGTGGGATGTGTTGGCCACCCCCACCCCCACCCCCAGCAAACTGCAGGAGAGGCACAGACTGGGGGAGGGTGACTTTGGCAGCCAGCATCACAGTGCCTTGACTAATTGTGAGACTTCTTCCCAAAGAGAGAAGGAGGTACTGATGGGGGACATTCAGGCACCTTCTTGAAGGGTGCCCCCTAGACCTCATCCCTTACCTGTGTGGGAGGCTTTGTGGTGTGGAAAGCACTTTCACATACGGGCTCTCACTGAACCCTCCCTGGCAACGTGTTGGTTGCCCATCCCCCCCTCACAGACATGAAGTCAGGAAGGGAAGGGAACTGCCCAGGTTTCCAGTAAATAAAGGAAGAGTCTTTCACAATCCCATGGCCGCTCCTGCCAAATGTCAGCTGATGAAGTGATGCTGGGTGAGAGGCAGCCTCAGGGCTGGGAAAGGCCAGAGGGGCTGGAGGGGGCCCTTCTGGAAGGGCCGGGAGGGGTGTCCATGGGAGAAGCAGCCTGACCCAGCCCAAGTCTGGGAGCCCAGGGGAAGTGGCCTCAAGTCTTGTCAGCCCAGCAAGGCCTGCCAGGGGCTGTGAAAAGCAATAGCCGGGGTGTTGAAGGGTTACCTGAGATGGCACATGGCGGTGCAAGGCTCAGGTGCAGATCATGTTTGCTCTCCTTATTAATGCTTTCCATCCCAAAGAGAATACGATACCCTCTGGCCCCCTGGGCGCCTTCTCCTCAGCCACCGGAGGGGCCGTGGAACACCCACTCTGGGCTTCATACCGGGCATTTGCTGCTGGTTATCAGCACTGAGCAGGGGTATGATTATCCCCATTTTACAGAGGAAGAAACCAAGGCTCAGACCTGCCCACCATATGCAGTTGCTAAGCAGCAGATGACAGGCACACCAAGGCCTGGCCGACCCCAAGCCCGTGCTCTCCTGGACCCCTTCGAGTTCCTGCTGTACAGCCCTGGGTTTCCTAGTCCCGAGGGCATTGGGCCCGGCCCCCTGTGGCAGGCTCTTGTGGGACTGGGTTTTGCTCAGCCCTGGCCTGGCTGGCCGGTTCCTTCATCCTGCCCCAACGTTGGGTCTTACTCCCCTCTCAGAGGGGCGGCCCACCCTTCCAGCTTTGGCCCGCCACACTGTCCCAGTGTGCACAGCAGTGCTGGTTTCAGTATTGATACCTCCCATTCTGAGAAACCAGTTCGTTCTGAACAAGTCTTCCAGCAGGTCATCCTCCCACTTACACACAGACCTCCACATACAGATTCACCCGTAGACATACATGCATGCACACACATGGAGACTTATACATAGCACATTAACACCCACCCACACAAAGACTCGCAAATATATACACATACAGACCACCCCTTATACAGACGCACTCACTTAACCACATACAAACACAGAGACACACATACAAACACATGCAGACGAGCACACGTACATTCATGAGTACAATTCAGAGAAACATCAGACACTCAAATGCACACTCACTGTCCCCAGCTAGCTGGGGCCAAGCCCTTTTCCACCCCCCTCCTCTGCATTGCCATGTCTCCTCTGGGAGGAGATATATTTGTTTAAGGTCTCTGTCTCCTAGGAGATCATTGGCTCCCTCAAGGTAGGGCTGGTGTCTCTTTTGCTTTTGTTGGGTGTCCAGACCTAAAACTGCTTAACACATGGTAGGGTGTGGAAAGCATTTGCTGAATGGATGGATGGATGGATGAATTGCTCCCTCCAGAAGCAGGGCCCACACCTAGTCCTCCACGATATGTTTGCCCAGGCGCTGGGCCAGAGCCCCTGCTCCAAGTCCACTTGGAACCAGCTGCAGAGAACCCTGAGGGTCAAAGACATAGTGCCAACCAATGGGGCCTCCTCTCTCTCCTGAGGAACTGAGGCCCAGGGAGGGTGGATATCTTGCTTGAGGACTTGCCTCTGCAGGAGAAGCGTCCAGGTTGCTAGGGTCTGAATGTTTGTGCTCCCCTCCCCGCAAAATTCATATTGAAACCTACCCCCCAAGGTGATGTTATTAGGAGGTGGAACCTTTGGGAGGTGCATAGGTTGTGAGGACAGAGCCCTTCTGCCTGGGATTTAGCTGTTATAAAGAGGACCTTTTCTCTTTGAACCACGAGAGGATACGAGGAGACATCTCTGAGCTGGAAGGAAGCGGGTCCTCACCCTGTTGGCACCCTGAGCTCGGACTTCGAGCCTCCAGAGCTGTGAGAAATAAATGTCTCTTGTCCATAAGGTTCCCAGTCTGTGGCATTTTGTTCTAGCAGCTTGAATGGACTCAGGGCCACCCACCACCAGGCGCTCCCACCCCTCAAACCCAGCTCTCCAGGGTGCCAGCCAGGCGTGTCTCTGGGCTCTGCTGGCCTCTGGCCTCTCAGCCTTTGCTGCCACTGAGCCCTGCCTTGAGAAACAACCTTGCCCCTCCCCCAGCTCCAGGGGGAGCCCTCTCCACCAAGGACCATGGGAACCTCCCCGCACAGGTGCCTGTGGACCTTTCCTGCGGCTAAGACCCCCCTGAGAGGCGGGTCAGATGGGCTTGTCGCTACCTTGTTTAAAGCCTCCCAGAGGCTTCCCGTGCTCTCGGAGCCAGGCCCACCCTCCCTCACCTGGCTCCGCTGCCCACCCTCCAGGTGTTGAGGTTAATCTTGCAGACCTTGCTTTGGGGCCTTCTCACACTCGCACACTCTTCCCTCAGCCTGGAATCTCTTGCTGTCCTCCTTCGAAGCTCAGCCCATTGGCCCCTTCTCCAGGAAACCCACCCCCCCAGTCTTTTCCCCTCTGAGGGAGGGCACCATTGTTTTGTAGTCAGTATTCAATGGCTGTGTGACTTGGGCAAATTACTCACCCCTCCCCCACTGCTTCTTCAAAATGGAGATACTTAACAGTCCCTAGCTCATGGGGTTGTTTGAGGATTAGAGGAGATGCTGTTTATAAGAGTTCCTGGCTCAGTAAACGTTGGTTTCCTGCCCCTCCTGAGGTCTTGCCCATGTCTCTGGGCTCTGCTGGCCTCTGGCCTCTCAGCCTTTGCTGCCACTGAGCCCTGCCTTGAGCAACAACCTTGCCCCTCCCCCAGCTCCAGGGGGAGCCCTCTCCACCGAGGACCATGGGAACCTCCCCGCACAGGTGCCTGTGGGCCTTTCCTGCAGCTAAGACCTCCCTGAGAGGCGGGTCAGATGGGCTTGTTGCTGCCTTGTTTAAAGCCTCCCAGAGGCTTCCCGTGCTCTTGGAGCCAGGCCCACCCTCCCTCACCTGGCTCCACTGTCCACCGCTCAGGTGTTGAGGTTAATCTTGCAGACCTTGCTTTGGGGCCTTCTCACACTCGCACACTCTTCCCTCAGCCTGGAATCTCTTGCTGTCCTCCTTCGAAGCTCAGCCCATTGGCCCCTTCTCCAGGAAACCCACCCCCCCAGTCTTTTCCCCTCTGAGGGAGGGCACCATTGTTTTGTAGTCAGTATTCAATGGCTGTGTGACTTGGGCAAATTACTCACCCCTCCCCCACTGCTTCTTCAAAATGGAGATACTTAACAGTCCCTAGCTCATGGGGTTGTTTGAGGATTAGAGGAGATGCTGTTTATAAGAGTTCCTGGCTCAGTAAACGTTGGTTTCCTGCCCCTCCTGAGGTCTTGCCCATTTGGAGGAGCTAGAGGAGCCCTGGGAGGGAGGCATGGGGGCCCTCTGGGACAGGGCAAATTTTCCTCTGCCCTGGGCAGCAGGGGGTGAGCCCACTGGAGCTGGAGTCCAGTGCAGGCCAATGGGACCCTGTCATCTGGGGTGACAGGCTGCCGAGTCCCTGAGCCTGGGGAACCTGGCCTAGACACGGAGGTTTAGGCGGTGGCCCAAAGGGCCTGTGTGTTGGGGTGTCTGCAGCGGAGGACGGAGCCTCCACAGGCGACTGGACTGCTGCAGAGAAATCCTGAGGGCAATGAGCCCCAGCGCACATGCCCACCGGTGGGGCCTCCTCTCTTTCCTGAGAACCCTGCCCCTGGGGAGGAGGCGTTTCCTGCTGGCTGGGCTTGCAGGTGACCTGGATTAGTGCTGCCGGTGAGCTGCGGCAGTGACTCCCTCTGACCACTAGGTGGGGATCTGGAGTTGTTCAGCCCTGGAGTCTGGGGCCTGGGCTGGACCTGGAGCGCCTGCCCCTCCTGCCTCAGGCTTGTTTCAGGTCAGGGGTTCCCAGCCTGCCTGGCTGCCGCCTCTGGGGATCCAGGCCTGGTCTGTGCCTGCGTCCTAATTTATGGCTCGGTCCTGCTACCAGACAAGGAGCCGAGGGAAGTGAGTAAGAGCTCTGACTGCACAGCCCGAGACCTGCGTTCAGACCCCAGCGGCACCTCTAGCTCTGTGGCTTTGACCCTTGAGCCTCAGTGTCCTCACCTTCCAGATAAACTCTGTCCCCTTATTCCACAAAGGCAAGGAGATAGGTGGCCGCCCTGGTTGCCACAGAGTAGTGGGGACGGCAGTGTCCAGATCGCTCACACTCAGGGGGGACGCTGACCCAGGAGGAGGAACTGAACGCAGGACAGACCCCATTCGTCCCATCCTACACTCCCCCAAAGCCCTTTGCTCTCAGGGCTCCGTGGGATCCCAAAGAAGCTCCCCTCTCGGGCTGCCCACACACAAACGGCGCTTAGAATGTGGCAGGTCCACAGGAGGCTTTGGGCTGTTCATCCTCCGAGACAGGGAAAGCCCTGTGTTCCTTCTGCCTGGAATGGCCACTGCCCCTCCTCTCCTGTCTCTCTAAATGCCTCATTCCTTTCTAACGCTCAAGGCAGGAGTGCTTCGGCGCCTTACCTGGCTCCTCCTCCCTCCGTCCTGGGCATCCCTCTCTGCTGGCACCGGCCCATGGACCGGAGACTCTTGCTGAGTTCAGGCTTCTGGCCAGAGGAGGTGCTCCATGCACAGACGAGAACGTTGCCTGAAGATGAGGAAGGCTTCATAGAGAGGGAACTTGAAAAGATGAGAGGACATTTCAAAGGCCAAATGAGAGGACATTTCAAAATGTGGGTTGTATGGGGAAGCGGGAAAAGTTGTGAGCTGTGCCCAGGGCCAGCAGCTCCGAGAGGAAGGCAGGCCCAGGGGTGGAGGTGCCGGGGAGACCTGGGGAGGAGAGGAACTGACTTCTTACAGGGCCTCCTTGGAGCCCCAGACCCAAAACCTGCAGCTTGTCAGGCCACGTGGTGGGGGCAGGGTCCCAGACTAGTCCAGCCTCTTTCTGGGGGAACCCCCCCCCATCTCCTCAGCTACCACCTTGGGGGTAAACAATGGAGCCAAACCCTGCGATGGAGCTGGGAGCTCGGGTGGCTTCCTGTGGGCCCTACGGGCCAGTTTACAATTCCTTCCCTGGCTCAGTGTTCCAGGGGGCAGAGCTGAGCTGGGCTTGTGGGGTCCTGTACCTGACTTCTGATTGGCTCTGAGGCTGCTCAGCTGGGTCACCTTGGGCAAGTGGCTCTACCTCTCTGAGCAGAGCTGGTTTCCTCAATCTACCCCAGGTTGTGGTGAGGTTTAAGGAACCAATGTGTTAGACCACAAACAGTTGTGCTTTCTCCTCCCCTGAGGGCCCAGGAGTAGACTATGTTTGCTGCATCTCTGCCCCTGACAGTGCTCCGCGCACACTGCCTCCCACAGGGGTCCCCGTTTCCCTCCCACTGACCCCCACACTGGCTGTGGCCTTGCTCACACGGAGGCTGGGCCCTGCTCCCGGCTGAGCCTGTGCCTCGGGCTGCTTTATGGCATCCATGCGGCTCATCCTCAGGGCCTGCACGCTGGTCCTGCACACTCACCTGAATGCCCAGGGCTCCCTGGGCACCTGTCTTTCCGGAAGTGCCTGTTTTCCAAGCCTTCCCCACCTCACTGAGGGACACTTGCCTTCACAGGTTCCCTCCCTCAGGGCCACGCTGGGTGAGGACCCATTTGACTTACTGCATCCCCTCCTCCGGGTGCCTTGGTTGGAGCTTCCATCAGCACCAGGGGCAGGGTCCCGGGGCATCACGTCAGAGGCTCAGAATCCCCTCCCCCAGCACACAGGGCACTGCCTCCTCTGCCTCCATCAACCCGGGCCAAAGCTGAGGGATAGCTGCCCCTTCTCCCCATCGACAGGCAGGAAGCTGAGGTTCAGAGAGCCCAGCACCGGTTCCAGAGGCGGGAGAAAGTGAAGGGCAGGCCAGGGAAGCAGAGGACAGGGCTTGCTCCTTCTCATGGTGTCCCTTTCTCCTCGAGCTCATCTGTCTTTCTCCAGAAGCAGAGGGATTGGAGTGAGAATTCTCACCTGAAGAGACATGTGCCCTGACCAGGAATCCAACCGACACCGCTGACAGGAACGGTGGGTCTCTCCCACACCGGGAAGGAGGGGCAGACTGTCCCGATTGCATCGCGACCTTGTGGTCTTTCATGGCCTCACCTCAGCGGGCCTCTGCGCACATTGGTCAGGAATCCGTCAGTGGCCAGGCACCGAAATCCAGCTGAAACTGAAGAAAAAGAGCAGTTCATTGGATCATGTGGCACATGCAGTGCAGAGAGCGGGCAGCTGGGGGCCAGGGGCACACATGCCCGGCTCTCTCAATCTCTGCCTTCCCTCTCACTTCCGTTCTTTGGGTGCTGGGTCACTCTCTCCCACCGCAGATGGGCTTCCCGTGGGGCTGGGAGCTTGGCCGCAGGCAGCTGTGGCTTACAGAAACCCAGCTGAAAGGGAGCCTACCCTGCTGCTCCCCTCAGAACAACCGGAAACAAACACTCTGATTGGCCCAGCTGGGAGCACGTGCTCCCTTCTCTCGTGACCCATACGACAGTCCATCCCCACTCTGCACTGCTGTCCATGTGGTTACGCCAGAAAACCGGGCTTGCTGGTCTCTCACCGCGCGCCTGCCAAGTGCCAGGTGCCGGGCAATATGATTTCTTTTCATCAACACATCGCCCTGCAGAAGGATAGACTGGAAAGGGCTCTTGTGGTTCCTATTGACAGAAGCCCAACTCCAATTAGCTTAAGCCAAAAAGGGAATTTATTGCTCCCATAATTGATAAAAGCAGGAGTGGACTTCAGGCACGGGTCTCATTAGCTCCAGCCCCTACCCTGACCCCCCTCCCCACCCCTCTGCATTGGCTGGGCTCTCAGGCACATTCTCCCCACACAGCAGGAAGGATGCCCAAGGCAGCCGAGGCCCAGATGGCCTTTCCAGCCCTCAATCCCAGGAGAAGAGAGACGCCTGCTCTTTGTGTGTAGAGCAAATGCTTGGGGAGACTGTCTTATATCTACGCAGTGGGCAGGGCGGGAGGGCAACCGTAATTGGCCAGGGCAGGTCACATGCTCACCCTGCAGCAAGAGGATGGTTGGGACAGAGCTGAGAGAGTTGGTGCTACCAGAACCAGGAAGACGCAGACAGATTGCATATGGTCAGCTGTAGTCAGTATAATTTTCCCATTTTACAAAATAGGAAACAGAGGTTTGGGGAGATTAGGTGACTCACTGGGGCTAGAGACACAGATGGGATTCAAACCTATGTCTGTCAGTTCTACCCAGAGCATTACCTGGCCTCCTTTAAGAGTGATATTGAGCCCTAGCTGGTTTGGCTCAGTGGCGAGTGTTGGATTGCAGACTGGAATGTCCCGGGTTCGATTCCGGTTAAGGGCACATGCTCGGGTTGCAGGCTCCATCCCCAGTAGGGGGCGTGCCGGAGGCAGCCGATCAATGATTCCCTCTCATCATTGATGTTTCTATCTCTCTCTCCCTCTCCCTTGTTCTCTGAAATCAATAAAAATATATTAAAAAGCCCAGCCGGCATGGCTCAGTGGTTGAGCATCCACCTATGAACCAGAAGGTCACGGTTCGATTCCCGGTCAGGGCATATGCCCAGGTTGCAGACTCAATCCCCAGTGTGGGGCTTGCAGGAGGCAGCTGATCAATGATTCTCTCTCATCATTGATGTTTCTATCTCTCTCTTCCTCTCCCTTCCTCTCTGATATAAATAAAAATATATTTAAAAACATATATATTTTTTAAAAAAGAGTGATATTGAAACAGCACTTGAAGAAGTAGATTCCTGGTGACAGCCATGTCATTTCCAGCCCCCCTGGCAGCAGCTGTAACAGAGAGGATGCCCTGGGAGGAGGGTGTAGCCACACTCCCAGACTCAATCTTTTACAAGCCCTGCTCCATGACCAGAAGAGTCTCAGAGGTCCTTGGTTCCTGTTGCTGTACTGACTCAGTAATCCATCACCTGGCCTCTGCTTGAACACTGCCCCTGGCGGCGAACGCACCACCTCACAGGTAGGTAGCTGGTTCCAGATTTGAACTGGTCTAATGGTCAGGAAACATCACCACTGGTTAGAAACAGGGCAGTCTGGCCGGCTCCTGAGCATAGGTCTTTATGCATCTAGGGAAGAGCTTTTGCTTTGTAAGTGGAAGAGGAGAGAGAAAGGGAGAGGGTGGGGCCAACCAAATATTTGAAAGTTATTATGCATCCCCTTCCTCTATCCCCACCCAGTCATCTCCCCAAGTTCCTCAACCGCTCTCCCCTAATGAGGTTTATTCAATATATATATTATTCTGTCCCTGAAAAGAGCATCTGTGGTCTCAAGGACCCTCTAAAAAAACAAAACGTGGGCCTCAGTAGGTAGAGCACAGAAGACAGGAGCCTCTCTCCTGCTGAACTGGTTTAAGTAGAGCCCAACTTCACCTGCTTATTGGCAGCCACAAAGCACTGTTGACTCAGGTTGGTTCTATGAGGTCTGCTCTTTAGCCAGAACCTCTCTCCATGGTAACATGTGACACTGATTTTCTTTTCAAATCAAAAGTGATGGGTCCTCGCCCTGGCCAGGTAGCTCAGTTGTTAGATCATTGTCCCGATGCACCAAGATTGCAGGTTTGATTCCCCAATCAGGGCACATACAAGAATCAACCAATGAATGTATAAATAAGTGGAACAACAAATCAATCTCTCTCTTTACCTCCTCTCCTCTCTCTCTCTCTAAAATCAATCAATAAATAAAAGTGATGGGTCAATGGTGTCGCAAAAATGTAAAAATCCAGCCTAAAATTTATATAGAATTTCAAGAAACCATAAATAGCCAAAAAGAATCTTTAAAAAGAACAAGACTCACTTTTCCTAATTTCAAAACATACTACAAAACTATAGTAATCAAAACAGTGTGGTATTGGTATTAGAATAGACCAATGGAATAGGACTCCGGGCCCAGAAATAAATCTTCACATCTGTGGTTAATTGATTTCCCACAAATGTGTCAAGACCGTTCAATGGGGGAAAGAACAGTCTTTTCAACAAGTGGTGCTGGGAAAACTGGATATCCACCTTTTAAAAATGGAGTTAGACCAGCCGTGGGCAAACTACGGCCCGCAGGCCGGATCCGGCCCGTTTGAAATGAATAAAACTAAAAAAAAAAAAAGACCGTACCCTTTTATGTAATGATGTTTACTTTGAATTTATATTAGTTCACACAAACACTCCATCCATGCTTTTGTTCCGGCCCTCCGGTCCAGTTTAAGAACCCATTGTGGCCCTGGAGTCAAAAAGTTTGCCCACCCCTGAGTTAGACTCTTACCTTATAGTATACATAAAAATTAACTCAAAATGTATCAGAGATTTAAATGTAAGAGTTAAAACTATAAAACTCTTAGATGAAATCATAGAGGAAAATCTTCATGACCTTAAATTTGTCATTGGTTTCTTAAACATGACATCAAAAGCACATGAGACTGAATAAAAAATAAATTAGACTTCAGAAAATTAAATACTTTATGCATCAAAAGAGACCATCAAGAGAGTGAAAAAAAACAACAGAAAAATATTTGCAAATCACATATCTGATAAGAGTTTAA
>NW_005354174.1:1891564-1898884 GCF_000412655.1 Myotis brandtii
TTGATTTTTAGAGAGAGAGGAAGGGAGAGGGATAGAAACATCAATGAGAGACAAACATCATTGATTGGGTGCCTCCTGCATGCTCCCCACTGGGGATTGAGTCAGTAACCTGGGCATTTGCCCTGACCAAACCAGTGCCCTCCTGGTTCATAGGTCAACGCTCAACCATTGAGCCATGGGCTCTGATAAGGGTTTAGTATCGAAAATATATAAGGCACCCCTACAACTCAACAGGAGAGAGACAAACAACCCAATTAAAAAATGAGCAAAGAACCTTGAATAGACATTTCTCCAAAGAAGATATATCAATAAACAATGAGCACCTAAATATATGCTCAACATTATTAGTTATTGGGGAAATGCCAATCAAAACCACAACTAGATACCACTTCACACCCAATAGGATGTTTAGAATTTTATTAGAAACAAACCAAGTATTGGCAAGGGTGTGGAGTGGGATTTTGTATGATTTCATGGCCCTACTCAGAATGGTGCACAATTTAAAACTTATGAATTGTTCATTTCTTGAATTTTCCATTGAATATTTTCAGACTATGATTGACGGTGGGTAACTGAAACCATGGAAAGCAAAACTGCGGATATGGAGGGATTACAGTACACCTTTCTTTCTGATTGTCCACAGGCCCTGTCCAAGCTCACTCTCCCTTGAATGGGTCTGTCCACACTTCTCTCTCCTCCCAGTGGAAACTCCCGGCTCTCAGGGAAATTTACCTCAGTGTTAAGTGGGGGGAAATATGATAATTTAGTTCACAAGTCTTTCCCTCTGAGCCCTTAAAAACTTCCCCTCACACACTTCATCCCAAGTGAAGTCTTTGTGGTAGAATGTGGTCTGAAGATGTGTGAGGCCCTTGGCCTTCATGGCTGGGCTGGCCGCGCCGCACAGGGCACTCCTGCCATGGTGCTGACCACACCGTAAAGGTCGTGAGAGCCCTTTTTGTCTGGCTTTTTTAGTGTGTAGTGTAGGCTTGGCACAGCATCGTCCTAATAAAGGTTTATTGAATTAATAGATGGGGGAGAGGTTTTGCTGATGTCTCCACTCCTGGCCACCTCTACCCTGGTCCTCGACAATTCCCTGAGAACTAAAACATATGCCCACCCAATGACTTGTTCACAGATGTTTATAGAGACTTTATTTTCAATGGCCAAATCTGGAAACAATCTAAATGCCCATCCACAGGTAACGAAATAAACAAATTGTGGTAATATCCATATAACAGAATACTACTCAGCAATAAAAAGTACTGATCTACCCACTAAAATGGATGAATCGCAAAATTGCTATGCTGAAAGAAAGAAGGCAGACACAACAGAATACATACTGAACGGCGCATTTACATGTTCATGCGGGTTTGATTCCTAGAGAATGTTATCCTAGAGAATGCAAATCAATCTATAGTGATAAGAAGACAAGAAGTTGCCTGGGGCTGGGGTAGAGGGCGGATGAATGGAAATATTCTGCATCTTGATGGTGGTTGTGGTTACACCACTGTTTACATTTGTCAGAACTCATCCAATTAATACTTTAAATGTGTGCAATTTATTGCACATACATTAGATCTCAATAAAGTTAATGAAAAAGAAAATTCTATAAAGCTTTGGACCCTAAATTCTGCATCCTCTGCTTGAATAAAACCAGGTATGTGTCTTGCATGTGGAGAGGCCTATTGGAGAATTTATTTAGTCCACAAATATGCATTGAAGGCCAACTCCGTGCAGGCATCTGGTTGGCACCGGGAGGTGGATCTTGCAGGTTGCGGCCTCAGGAGGCCCAGGACTCTAACAGAGCTTGCCAAGTTCTCAGAGAGAGGAGCCAGGATGGAAAAAAATATATACCCAGAGCAGAGAATATGAATTCGCCTCCGCAGTGTTTCCAAACTTGCCTGAGGTGCTTGTTACAAGTATTAAAAACATCTGGACTCGTCCCTGACCTACTGAGTCAGAATCACTGAAAGGGCCGAGGAATCTTTCTTTCTAACAAGTACCCGAAGGTACATTTTCAGATCAGGTGAGTTTAGAGAAAGTGCTTGGCTGGTCTCCATTTCAGGCATAGGGGTAATCACTGTCCAAAGCTACGCAGAGGACTTAGAACTAGAAGGGAGTTTGAAGAACCATTTGTCCACGCACCTGCCTCTGGCCAAGGAGAATCCATCAACTTTCCCCCTCCATTCCCAGAGCCTTCCTGGGCCAGACATTCCCCCAATCTAATTAACACTCTCTTCCTTCAGAAGCTCCTGACCTTTAGGTTTATCCTGGGAAAAACAAAAAACAGCCCCTCTTCCCCCAATCCCACCACCTCTCAGAAGGGTAAAGGTTTTATTAAAGCGATTCTGCAACTTGGATCAACATGTAAGACCTTTGATGAGCTGGTGTTTCTGCTCCTCTGGCTGGAGAACTCATGCTGACCTGGTAAACCTACCCCTAGGCTAGGAAGGTGGTGTGAGGGCAGCAGAGGGTAGGAGATTCAGTCCTCTGTTGCTCAGGCCCCGGGGACGCGTCACCATGGCTACGAGCCCTCCTACTCTGCAGGCGACCATCTTGTTTCCACGGGCAAAGCCGCAGCC
This sequence comes from Myotis brandtii, assembly GCF_000412655.1. NCBI lineage: Eukaryota > Metazoa > Chordata > Mammalia > Chiroptera > Vespertilionidae > Myotis > Myotis brandtii. Next base: position 1,894,147 of record NW_005354174.1, read on the forward strand.
ACAGGGAAGGTGTGTGGTGGCAGCGGGAACACAACACTCAGGAAAGGTCTAATTCACAGCGAGAGATCACCCAAGACCTCAGCATCCGCCCCTAGACCCCTCCCCAGCTGCTGGGCTCCTCCCCAGGACGCAGGGAGGATGGGGAGAGGGCGAGAGCTCAGGCCTTAGCTGCCTTCTCCCTCCCCCCAACCCCCACCCCAAGACGTAACTGCCCTCCCTTTGAGAACATGCCACGGGCGACCAACCGTATTTTAAAATCCCGAATCAGAACACCATGCCTGATGAAAAAGAATGTGTAACTGATGGATGTGAAAAGTCCTTTAAAGGTATACAAATCAAGTCACAGTGGTTACATATAGAATATTATGGAAAATAATGCAATCGAGGCAGACGCTGTCCTAACGGGGTGACTTTGATGCCCAGGGGACATGTGGCAAATTTGGAGACACTTTTTGTTTTTACAAGCTGGGGTGCGCAGAGGACAGGGATGCTAAGCATCCTACAATGCACAGGACACTCCCCCACACAAAGAATTATCCAGTCCCACATGTCAGTAGGGCTGAGGTCTAATCCCAAATGTCAAGGGCGCCGAGTGTGAGGAACCTGGTCTAGGCTCCATGGGCAGCACCTGTGGACCCAGTGTCAGCCCTCCTGTCGGCTTCCCTCCTACCTACTTGGGTGTTGGCTTCCACGTGGTTGCCAGGGGGGCAAGCTTGGAACCTCTGCTATTTGCTGCTTCCTGTTTTGTTGGCAGATGCAAGGAGACAACTGCCTTTGAAGACAAGGGCGAGAGGCAGGCACGGTCTTGAGTTGTTACCTCCCACAGGAGAGTGTCCAGAGCAGAGACCGGCTGCAGCCAGAGGCTGGGAGGAGCTCTGGGTTTAGGGGGAGACCCTTGGGTTCTAGCTCGGGCTGCCTCGGTGCCTCAGTTTCCTCAGTTCCTCTTCTGAGCCCAGCTGTCTTCCTCGAAGGGTTGTTGTGAGGGTCAGGGGAGATGAAGGATGGGACAGGATTTTGGAAGGCACAAAGGTCGGGCAGCAGCAACCCACCACCGTGCCCACGGCGTGTGGGGATAGAGGAGTTTCCTGGGTGGCTGAGAGAATGGAGTGTGTAACCCATGGGTGCAAACAGCCGGGCATGATTGGAGCATCAAGAAGGAGGGCGGGGGAGTGGACTGCGAGTGGAGCCTGGAGCTGGACTGCGAGTGGAGCCTGTCTTTGAGGACCCGGCTTTCTTCTGCAGCTCTCAGAGGGGTTCAAAGTGCGCCCAAGCCGATAGAGGGTTTTAAAGTGCGCCCAGGCCGCCTGCACGGTGGGAGGTGCTGCAGCAGGAACGCTCTATGTAGTGGTGAAGCGTCGAACAGTTCCACCCACAGCTGACGTTGGGAAGTCTTCATATTTTTAGCTTCTTATGACGTGCTTTGGCATCCTTTAGGTATCGTTAAGCATTTGTGTCCATCTTTTCAAGGTGTTTTAAAACCTACCTACCTTTAAATTTCCAGTTCTTTTGTAGTTCATGATTTCTTCTCTACTGTATATCAGACAAGATTGGGCACGTTCAGGGTGGTATGGCCACAGACATGCATTCTGTATATTAGCAAAATTTTGGAATTACTGAAATGTCTAACAATAAATCATTTATTGGAACAAAATTAGGTATCTAACAAGGATCAGTGGGAACAAACTAGATGTTCACACATGCATGAAGAGAAAATCATAGCCACAGATGATGGATTAAGAAACGTTTTGTAAGTAGAAAAAATTCATCCAAACTCCTAAATTCCTAAAAACATATAAATGTATATGCACGTGTTTGTATACTTTTTTTTTGTGGAGGCAGGGGAGTATAGTGGTTATACCCACTGCCCAGAAGTTAGACAGGACCCCTATTTGCCAACAGTGAAATCCTTGGGCTGTTGTTCCTCTTCTCTCAACTTCAGTTTTTCCATCCCATTTGTAAAAGGTGGATAATAACCATCGTATGTCAAAGGGACTCAGGACCCAGCTGAAAGAGCACCCAGTGGCCACAAGTGGAACAAGTTGAGTGACAAAATAACACAGTGTTGGATATTAACTCAGAGTATAAAATGAAAACCCATGAGGTTTAATGATATAAATAAATCTTGAGTTCATAAATAAATTGTGGAGAACAGATAAATCTACTGTGAAGAATTCCAAAAAGGTACTCCTCCCTCGGGGAGATGAGTATAACTCCCCACTCCTGAAGTGTGGGCTGTGGGCAGTGACTTCCTCCCAACTTCTGCAGCTTGGAGGGGGTGGGGGGAGAGGAGTAGCTTCTCAGTAGAAACCTGGCAAACACTACTCAGCCAGCTGGTCAAGGTCAACATCATTAGTGATATGATCATCTTGATAATATGCACCTTGGATGGGATGTGATGAGAAGGGTGCTTCACCTCTGCGACCTTCCTTCCCTAAACCTGTAACCCCAATCTTGTCCTGAGAAAAACATCAGATAAACCCCAAAGGACAATCTACAAAATACCTGACTAGCGCTCCTTCAAACTGTCAAGGTTATCAAAAACAAGGAAAGTCAGAGAAACCCCCACAGTCAAAAGGAGCCTAAGGAGACATGATGATTAAATGTGAGGTGATCGCTGTAGCCGGTTTGGCTCAGTGGATAGAGCATCAGCCTTCAGACTGAAGGGTCCCGGGTTGGATTCCTGTCAAGGCCACATGCCCAGGTTTCTGGCTCAGCCCTCAGTAGGGGGTGTGCAGGAGGCAGCCAATCAGTGATTCTCTCTCATCATTGATGTTTCTAACTCTCTCGTCCTCTCTGAAATCAATAAAAATATATTTAAAAAAATAAATGTGAGGTGATCACCTGAATGGGATCCTGGGGCAGAAAAAGGACATGAGGTAAAAACTAAGGAAATCTGAATGAAGTATGTATGGACTTTAGTTAATAACATTGCATCAATATTGATCTATTAGTTGTGACAAATATACCATATTAGTGTAAATGTTAACAGTAGGGCGAATATAGTGAGCTATATGGGAAGTCTGTGTACTATCTTTGCAACTTTTCTATAAAGCTATTCTAAATAAAATCATTTATTTAAAGAGTGGATATTGTGTCTGTTATGTTGTTGCATTCAGTTAGGGGATTTATTCAAGTGTTTAGCATACTGGCATATGGTAAATGTTTAAGGTTAGCTATTATGTATCATTATTGTTCCTATTTCTATTTTTCTTATTAAAATAGTGATCAATACATACTCATTAAAGAAAACAATGAAGAATGTCCCCAGTTGGATATCTCTCTGAGACACAGCCTTAAATTTTTTTCTTTAAAAGGACTAAGGTGTATGTACGGAGGAAGGAGGAGGGGGGAAGGCGGACGACTTAAATGTTTTATAGACAAGAAACATAAAAATTGTGCTAGAGTCAACTTAGTCATTATCATCTTCTTCATCTCCCTCATTTTCCTTCCTTTTCTTGCTTTTTTCAGCCTTGACAATTCCTTTTTTTTCTTTTTTTGCCACATCAGCTTTCCTTTAGCTCAGTATGCAGCAATATCCTTTTCATATTTCTCCTTCAGCCAGCAGCCGTCTGTTTGTAAGACAGCTTGTCACCTGCAGCAGCGCGCCCCGCGCCTTTGCAGCTTCACAAATGCATGGGCCCACACGTTCTCCTTTGATCCCTGGCTGATACTCAGAACAAAACAGTAAGTGCAAAAGAGGTCTCTTGGGTAGAATGGGATCCTTGAGCTTCCTTTTTGTTTCCCTTTTAGGAGGGAAATAGGTTTTCATGCTCTTTCACAAGGGCCTTTGTCGACCCTTGCCTTGCCTTCAACTTTTCCTTTCTCTTTAGCAGACATGGCCTTCCACCTCTCTGAGCACTTCTTGGAAAACTCCGAGAAGTAGACTGAAGCATCTGGGTGCTTCCTCCTGGGCTCTTCCTGGCAAGCTTGCACACAGAATGTGTATGGTGATATCTTGCCTTTCTGCTTCTTAGGATCTCCTTTGCCCATATTTAGGTATTTTTTCTCAGCAAGGCTCCGAGTTGTCCAGTGCCCGTCTGGCTCTCACTTGCCCTGGGCTGTCTCTGCGGAGCTCAACGTTCTGCAAGGGCTGAACGATCAAGTTGCTGACATGGTTTACAAGGCCCTTCCCAAACTCTACTTTTCCATGAAGCTTCGTTTTCAACCTCTGCAGCCCCACTGCTCCTCAAACGTGCCTTCGGTGCCCTTTCCACAGCCTCTGTCTCAGGATCCCATACATACCCATCTTTCAAAGACGGACTCACATCATCTGTCATCTCCTCGGAGAACCGTCCTCAACAAGGCAGCAAGAGTTGCTTATTCCTCTTCTGTACTCTCATTACATTCAATATGGACTTAGATTATCGCCCAGAGCACATTTTATTATTGCATTTGTTTATCAGTCTGTCTCCCCCACTCCACTGGGAGCTCCCCTAAAGTAGGGCCTGGGTTTTCCTCAGCTTCACTCCCCTACTGCTTAGCACTGTGCCTGGCACACGATGTTTGGTGAACCTTAAATGAACTATACAGAAAAGGAAACTGAAGCCCATGCCTAGAACAAGTAACCAACCGGATGGAGAGGGATTGGAGAGAGACATGTGACAAATCAGATTGTGATTTTAATAGTCTAGGCCAGTGGTCGGCAAACGCATTAGTCAACAGAGCCAAATATCAACAGTACAACGATTGAAATTTCTTTTGAGAGCCAAATTTTTTTAACTTAAACTATATAGGTAGG
>NW_005354174.1:1899119-1899554 GCF_000412655.1 Myotis brandtii
AATGTGTAATTATATGTGTTTTCCGATGGTCTTAGGAGACCCCTGCGAAAGGGTCGTTGGACGCCCCCAAAGGGGTCGCGACCCACAGGTTGAGAACCGCTGGTCTAGGCAGTTGCTTACACCCTCCCCCCTTCCCAAGGCGGATAACCACCTATTTTACTTATTCACTTTGCTCCTGGGGGAAATGGGGCTCCAATAACCAGGAGAGATTTAAGCTGGAGATGAGGAAGGCCTCCTTGTTCCTGGTTCTTGCAGACAACATGGTGAGCTGACTCAGAACGCGGGGCCTTTTCCTCTGGAGGATTTTCAGTGAGACTTTATCAGGACCGAGTTAGAAGTCCTGTTAGCGGGACCAGTGGCTGAGCTCGCGCCGGAACAGGCTGCCTCCCGGGGAGGCCCACGGGGAGCAGGACCGGCCAGGGGCCGCCAGCGCCT
>NW_005354174.1:1900086-1904663 GCF_000412655.1 Myotis brandtii
CCCGGTCAGCGATTGGGCCCCCACACTGCCCCGGATCCAAGATGGCGGAGGGGGCGGGGCTCCAGGCCGAGCCAAGCTGCGATTGGTGGAGCCCAGACTCCCTGAGTTGAAGGACAGCCTCAGTAGCCAGTCGGGAAGCTCCGGGCGGGTGGCGGTGGGCACCCTGCGGCCTTACCTCACCTGTAAGTAACGAGGCGCTCCCACCACCTCTCGCGGTCCGGGAAGGGCCAGGGTGGGAGAAGGACCCCCCATGGCCCTCCAGGCAGGCCCTCACCGACCGGGGCCTCCCCTCAGTCAGGACCAGAACCGGGAGGCAGCCCCGACCTGCCCAGGAAGAAGTCAGAAAACCCCCGACCAGCCTGGAGGAAATGGGTAGGATTATGAGGTTAATGCCAGAGCAGGCTGAGTGGCAGTTACCAAATAAATGATCCCAGGAGGACATGGCTGAGGTTAAATGAAGCCCAATAAATAAGGGGCCGTGTTCAAAGGAGGAACTTCAGAAAGCGCAGGGCTCCTTCCTGTCCTCCCTTCTGGGGCCTGTGGCATCCTGGAGGAGCCCGGCGCCGCCCTGCCTTCCAGGACCGCACAGGCGGGGGCTGTGCCCGTCGGTGCCAGTGCTGGCACAGCTCCTGGGCCCAGCGTTTCTTGGACGGCTCCGTCCACCGGCGTCGGGGCTGAATGAGGGAATGGAAACTCTTCCTGGAGGTCTGACCAGTTGAAGCGCCCCAGCACGTCTCGCTCTGGTTGCTTAGAGACAGAGACAGGACCCGCTGCAGCAAGAGGGGCTGAAGCTAGATGTTAGGACGCACTTCCCAAACATCGGATAGAAGAGGCGCTTATGGGTCGTGGCGGTGAGGAACAATAGAGGATTTTATTCCCGATGAGCGCGCATTTGTCGTCATCCCATAGTGCCTGGTCAGTGCCATCAGCGCACATGGAAAGCTAGTGGTAGAGCCTGTGGCATGCTCTCCATCGCACCATCCTTGTCTCCCGGCTTCCATGGATCCTGCTCACTTTTCCAGTGGCCAGGTTGGCGGAAGTCATTAGGAAACAGATCATGAAGTGCTTGGGACATAAAGGATTGTACCATGTTGCCCGGCCAGCGTGGCTCAGTGGTTGAGTATCGACCTGTGAACCAGGAGGTCAAGGTTCGATTCCCGGACAGACCACAGGCCCCGGTTGCAGCTGGAGCCCCAGTGTGGGGCGTGTAAGAAGCAGCCAATCAATGATTCTCTCTCATCATTGATGTTTCTATCTCTATCTCCCTCTCCCTCCCTCTCTGAAATCAATAAAAATATATTTAGAAAAAAATTTAAAAGGGTGTATTATATTTCTGTTTTGGGAGTCTAAAGAGAGAGAGATTAATTATTTGGACTCCGGGTTAGTATTTTCTTTCTTAGAAAAGGAACAATAAGAATAGTTAAGATCGTGGGCTCTGGAGTCTTATAAGTCCAGGAGGACCTCTTTTCTTCTTCTGAGACCTTGGGCAAGTCCTATTTACAATAACAATCCGAGTGTTCCTGTGTGTCAGGCAGTATTTTACACTCTTAGAACCACCCTGTGGGGGAGGTACTGTTATCCTTGTTTAACAAATGAAACCATCTTAGGTTAAGTGACCCTAGAGCGGTATATTTTAAAGTAGGGGCACTGAAGAGCCAAACTAATTGGATTCAAATCCAGACTTCATTTTCTGGTTGGATGACGTTGGACAAATTACCCAATTTCTTCATCTGTGAAATGGATATTTTGATAGCACCCGTCTGATGGGGTGGTAAGGTTGAAATGAGGGAATGTATAACTCTTAGAACCCTGCCAGACACATTGTAGGTACTCAATAAATATTAGCTATTATTCTGAGCTCCTAAAGCACTTTTATCAATGATATTACTTTATCTTTTCTACTACCCTCTGAGGTGGCCGTTATTAAATTCATTTTATAGATGAGGAAATAGAGGTTTAAAGCTGATCATGCTTAGGTCCCTCTGTAAACAGCCTGCTGAGGACCTGAATTCAGGTTTGTTTAGATTCAAACTCCAAAGGCTTCCTGATACTTTCTCATTCTTGAATTCTAATTTTTTTTAGTCACTCATTCAAAAAAATCCGTGAGGATCCAAATTAAAAGCCAGTTTTTGATAATCCATGCTAAGGAAGAATGGAGGGAAGGAAGAGGAGAAAAGAAAGAAATTTGGGTAATTAAGTAATTTCTCTCTTATAATTTTTTGTTTAACCTTACTCGGCTCTCACAGATATACCATCCTCAGTCTCAGAGAAGTTTTACTGGAGGAACATGTCACGTAATGGGGCAGAAAGTCTGATCTGCAGATAATCCACCTGCAGATAAGGATTCTAGAACAGAAGGGCTACCCACCCATTGCTAGCCCTGACAATGGAAACCCCAGATCTGATCATTCCTGTGTCTGTAGTGCCTCAAATGAAAGTCATAGCAGGGACCCACCTGTGCGGTTGGTGACTCACGGCCTCACCCTCAGTCCTGAGGGGGCTCAGACCAGCCTACCTCACCCAGGTCAGGGATCAGGCCAGCCCCGTCCTCAGTTCCTGGAAGTTCCTAATTCTCTCGGTGGGAGAAGGCCTGGGAGGCCAGGGTGAGAGGTCAGGTAAACAGACCTGCATCTGTGCATGAGGGAAGCACCTGCAGCAGCTGCTGCCACTTATTACCCATCCCCCTTGCTCAAACCAAGAAGCAGCCAATCAATGATTCTCTCTCATCATTGATGTTTCTATCTCTATCTCCCTCTCCCTCCCTCTCTGAAATCAATAAAAATATATTTAGAAAAAAATTTAAAAGGGTGTATTATATTTCTGTTTTGGGAGTCTAAAGAGAGAGAGATTAATTATTTGGACTCCGGGTTAGTATTTTCTTTCTTAGAAAAGGAACAATAAGAATAGTTAAGATCGTGGGCTCTGGAGTCTTATAAGTCCAGGAGGACCTCTTTTCTTCTTCTGAGACCTTGGGCAAGTCCTATTTACAATAACAATCCGAGTGTTCCTGTGTGTCAGGCAGTATTTTACACTCTTAGAACCACCCTGTGGGGGAGGTACTGTTATCCTTGTTTAACAAATGAAACCATCTTAGGTTAAGTGACCCTAGAGCGGTATATTTTAAAGTAGGGGCACTGAAGAGCCAAACTAATTGGATTCAAATCCAGACTTCATTTTCTGGTTGGATGACGTTGGACAAATTACCCAATTTCTTCATCTGTGAAATGGATATTTTGATAGCACCCGTCTGATGGGGTGGTAAGGTTGAAATGAGGGAATGTATAACTCTTAGAACCCTGCCAGACACATTGTAGGTACTCAATAAATATTAGCTATTATTCTGAGCTCCTAAAGCACTTTTATCAATGATATTACTTTATCTTTTCTACTACCCTCTGAGGTGGCCGTTATTAAATTCATTTTATAGATGAGGAAATAGAGGTTTAAAGCTGATCATGCTTAGGTCCCTCTGTAAACAGCCTGCTGAGGACCTGAATTCAGGTTTGTTTAGATTCAAACTCCAAAGGCTTCCTGATACTTTCTCATTCTTGAATTCTAATTTTTTTTAGTCACTCATTCAAAAAAATCCGTGAGGATCCAAATTAAAAGCCAGTTTTTGATAATCCATGCTAAGGAAGAATGGAGGGAAGGAAGAGGAGAAAAGAAAGAAATTTGGGTAATTAAGTAATTTCTCTCTTATAATTTTTTGTTTAACCTTACTCGGCTCTCACAGATATACCATCCTCAGTCTCAGAGAAGTTTTACTGGAGGAACATGTCACGTAATGGGGCAGAAAGTCTGATCTGCAGATAATCCACCTGCAGATAAGGATTCTAGAACAGAAGGGCTACCCACCCATTGCTAGCCCTGACAATGGAAACCCCAGATCTGATCATTCCTGTGTCTGTAGTGCCTCAAATGAAAGTCATAGCAGGGACCCACCTGTGCGGTTGGTGACTCACGGCCTCACCCTCAGTCCTGAGGGGGCTCAGACCAGCCTACCTCACCCAGGTCAGGGATCAGGCCAGCCCCGTCCTCAGTTCCTGGAAGTTCCTAATTCTCTCGGTGGGAGAAGGCCTGGGAGGCCAGGGTGAGAGGTCAGGTAAACAGACCTGCATCTGTGCATGAGGGAAGCACCTGCAGCAGCTGCTGCCACTTATTACCCATCCCCCTTGCTCAAACCTCCTATTCCAGAACAAGCTCACCTCCTGCCTCCACCCCAGTTGTCCTGAACTTGATAGTTTCAATGGGGCATGGGCTGGGGCAGTGGTCCGCAAACTCATTAGTCAACAGAGCCAAATATCAACAGTACTTCTTCAAAATAGACTCGCCCAGGTGGAAAACCGACTTCTGCGCATGGGCCACGAAGTTTCAATTGCACTGTACGCGCACCCGCACGGGGGATTTTGTGGAAAGCCACACTCAAGGGGCCAAAGAGCCGCATGTGGCTCTCGAGCCGCAGTTTGCTGACCATGGAGCTGGGGAATCCCAGAACAAAGATTGGGGGCTACTGGGTAACAATAAAGCCACAGGGGACAGCTACATTCCTGCTGCCTCAACCATCCTTTCTTTTTGGT
>NW_005354174.1:1904818-1908459 GCF_000412655.1 Myotis brandtii
GGCCTTAGGTCATAGCACACACAGAATAACATGGTTGGGAAGGGGATGTGGAGGGATTTTGCTTCCCGTATTTGGGAAGGCATGTACATGGACATGTACAGACACTCAGATAAGTATCTTTCATTATGGGGTACCTAAGGCCTCTCAACACGAAGCTGGGACCTATGTCTCAGGAGTGTATTTGGCTGTAAGTAACAGAGACCCAGACATTACAAGAAGCAAGCCAGCACTGGCTTACCTGCTCAGTGATGCCGGTGGGAACACAGGCTCTTCTTGCTCCAATATCCTTAGCATATCGGCCTTCATCCTTCTTGCCTCAAGGTCTCTAGAGGGTGAGAACGCCAAGGATCTCATCTACAGGGGAAAAGAAGACTGTGTCTTCCCCTTTACCAAGAAAGCAAAAAATTCCCCAACCTTCTTCCATTATAGCCTTCCACTTAGGCCTCATTGCCCAACGTGGGATCACATGACCGTTCCTAGCTACAAGGGAGGCCAGGAGAGCAGGAAATGGGATTTCCGTGTTTGGCACAGAGCAGTGGTTCTCAAACTTGGCCCTGTTCTCAGAGATTCTGACTCAGTTGGTTTGGGGTGTGGCTTGACATTGGAATTTATCACATGTTCCAAAAACCTAGGTTAAAAAAAAAAAGTTGTAATGGTTTTTCACTACACTATGGGGCCAGCTCAAGTAGTTATCTTCAACCAACCACCACCACCCCCACCCACCCCCTCCCCCGCTCTGGGAGAGCCATCTTTCTGCACTGACGGGGATTCTTCAGCTTACCCTGTAGCCCCTGCTCCCTTTAGGATTATTTAGGTGATTAATTAGGAAGTTTGCAGTTAGTAACTAGTTAGCCAATCAATGGACTAACTAATGAAATGGTTAGTTGGCCTTTCCTCTTATTTATGTATCTGGCACATAGTAAGCACTTGATAAATATTTCTTTGGGTAAATGAATCCATGAAATAGAATTAGTACTGCACCAGATGAGATTGTAGCTGTGAAACCACTTTGTAAATGGCACTTAACTGTACAGATTTAAGAATAAAAACTTACACGATAAACTACTTTAAAATTTAGGGCCAGGACAAAGTTTGTTCCCCAACCCTTCACCAAAGAAATACCATCTTCATATTTCTGAAATAAAGAACTACCATTTGCCCTGCTGTTGATAAGCCAGATATGGCTCTCAGTAATAGCAACTTTGTCAACACTTAATGTTAGCATATATTCTTTCTCCTTTTTGCTTGATTCTATTTTGTCTTTCTACTTGTATTTTTATTAGGTTCTTTAAAAATATATTTTTTTTATTGATTCCAGACAGGAAGGGGGAGAGAGAGAAACATCAATGATGAGAGAGAATCATTGATTGGCTGCCTCCTGCACCGCCCCCCGTCCCCCCTACTGGGGATAGAGCCAACAACCCGGGCATGTGCCCTGAACAGGAATCAAACCATGACCTCCTGGTTCATAGGTCAATGCTCAACCACTGAACCATGCTGGCTTGGCTATTAGCTTATTTAGGTTATAAAACATCTAAGCCTTTTTAGGAAAGAGATGTGATAAAATAAATTTTAAAAATACTTGGGAACTATATACCATATGCCAGACATTTGCATGCATTAATTTAGCCAAACCTCACTATAAGCTAGTAGGTTGGTGTGATTATCCTTATTTTATAAAGGTGTTAAGGGACTTGCCCAAGGTCACACAGCTGCTAAATGGTGAGCCAGAAGTTAGAGCCAGGTTTCAAAACCAAGGTGAGTCAGACAGCAAACCTGAGGGCTTTCCCCTAAGCCACGTTGGTGTGATAGATGCTTGGTTATGGTCAACTATTTGCTCACCTAGTTGAGAAGAGTTTTTGTACCTTGAACGCCTTAAAACAATTTTGGGAAATAAGTAATCTTTTTCTTTTCTCCACAGGCCATTTAACAGCAAATACTGTACTTCGTCAATGGTCAGATACTCTATTATTTTTTATGTACCACTCAGAAGAAAAAAACACTAAGCTATGACACACCCTTGATTTTAAGATGTATCCCATTTTCAGAGATGTCAAAATGTGGAAAATGTGTGTCTTTGAATCAACGAAATAAAGCATTCCGTTCTAGTAATAGAGAATGTGTGTGCATAACCTCCCTTTCTCTCTTACTTGCTTGCTGGCTGCTTTGCTCCTTCCTTTTCATCACCAAAACTTTGCCTGTCCCTTCCACATCCAATTTCTCCATGTCAACATGAACAAGTTGATATTGATTTGGACTATGAGTCCAGAGTTCATGACTAGGAGTCCATGGGTCTCCAGAAAGCCTTACGTGTATAGAAAGGCTCCACTTTCGTTTCTTTAAAGAGCTGCACGAGATGGTCTCATGATGAACTTCCTCCAATGACTGTCAACACGTTCTTTCCAGAATCTGGCCCAACTCTAGTCTTCCCATGGTACCTGGAGTTTCACTGCCTTCCCTGTTCATCATTCCAACACAGTAGTTGGTTGATTAGTCTGTATACTGTTTATTTACAAGGGATTTCCCTACAGGCTGTTGGAGAGGACATGGGAGGGGGGTTGGGAGCAGAAGCTGAGGCGTGTCATCCACTTCTCTGTAACACAGGAAACATGACTCCCCGGGCGCCTCCTGAAACACCAGGGCCTTCCCTTTTCCCACTTCAGGAGGAGGTGGGATGCAGGGAGGATTACGCTTCTTCACCCTCTTAGCTCTTACTTACCCTCCCTGGTTTGGGACTCCGTGTGAGACAAGTCATGAAGGGAAGGTGGGGTAGCAGGATCTGGGGCTGCTGGGGGAGAGAGGGATTCGTAAGCAGTGGGCCATTGTGGAGCTGGGTGACAGGCCTGACGGGGCAGTTGGCTTTTCTGAGTTGTGTTTTGCTTCCTCCTGTGAGTGCAGGAGGGATGGAGGAGGCACTGTTGCTGGCTTCCTGTTTCCTAGCATTAGAAAAGGGACAGATCCATCCAGGGAAGGAATTTTCCCCTCCTGTCCTCTTCAATCTGATTTTGAGGTCGGAGGCTGATTGGAAAGGTTTCGGACACCAGTAGAGGGAGGGATGCAGCCACTGCTGAGAAGCCAGGGGGATCCCTTTGACAGAGAACTCTGGGCCTTTGGGATAGTGGGCAGGCCTACCCTTGACCTAGCATTCTGGGCATGTGTCAGACTGTGAGGCTTGGGCATGAGCTGAGGTCCACATGGGTCTGCCTGCTGTGGTACATAGTGGGAGGTACAGACAGACAGACAGACAGAGATAAATAGAGGTGAGTGGAGACAGTGGGAGTCAGAGGCTGCGCAGGGAGGTCTGGCAGTGGAGGGGTCCTCACTTTCTGAGGCCCAGAGGCTGGCTGGCTCCAAGCAGGGCTTCCTCGACTGGAGCAGGCATTGGGCTTCCTCTTCAGCTCTCTGGGATCTCGGGGAGCTGTTGGCAGAGTCCTGGTCCTCGCCACAATTTCCCCAAGAGGCTCTGCCAAGCCTGGCACCTTGGAGTCCGGGCCTCGGCTCGGGTTCGGATTCAGAGGCTGGCGAGGCACCTCCCAGCTGCCGGCACCGCTGCTCCAGGCCTCCTCCCTGTCGGAGAGCAGGCCCTGCCCTCACCCGGTGACCTCCACGGCCAACTCCAAGAGCGCCAGGCCGGTCCCAGC
>NW_005354174.1:1909420-1911298 GCF_000412655.1 Myotis brandtii
GGAGGAGGAGGGAGCTGAGGCCCCAAAGTGCAGCCTCGGAGATCAAGGGTCCGCTCCAGAGCCGGGATGTGACGGGACCCGAGGGCGCGGCGGGCAGAGGGATCCTGACCCAGCGGCCCGATCCGGAGGCGGCTGTCCAGTATTCCTCGGACCCGAGCCTGCAGGGGACTCGGGCCGCAGACGCCTCCGCATGCGGCAGCGCAGTTAGGGTGAGTGTGGGTTCTGGCGGGGATGGGGGTGAGCCAGGCATGCGGGATGGGGGCCACCCCGCGCCCAGGGTTAGGCTGCAGGGTCAGGGAGGCTAAGCTGGAAAGGGGGCGAGTAACGAGACCGGGCGAGAACCTCGGGGACGATTAAGGTGACAGGAGGGCAGCGAGAAGTGCCCCAGATCTGGCTGCCGCCTCAGCCCGACTCCCAGCGGTTGGGGCGTGAGCCCTCCTCTCCTCCAAGTAACCAGACAAATTGTGTCTAGGGACCCAGGAGCATAGAAGAGCCAGCGCCAAGGGAACCAGGTTAAGCCGAGGTAGCTTTGAAATTGAAGTTTGCAGAATAGGAAAGGCCATGAAAGAAGGCCCAGCTACTGACGGTGTATATAGTCAAAATTAAAGCAAGGAGCATTATATGTAGATAATGATCGATGATCAAAAATTATCAGAATGTGAGCAAGCAATTACCAAAGAAACGGGCTAAGCAGCATAACTAATGCAGTACTCAGGCTTTAAAACGACAAGACAATAATAGTCACTTTCACAACCAAGTGAAAATTGTACCCACAAATGTAAAAGGATCACAGACAAAGTAACTCCAAATATAGGAACAATGTGATGAGAACCACTGTATTAAAATCAATAGCAATAGTATAAGAAATGGTAATGGTGTAAAAATGATAAAAATGTAGGAAAATGTGACTAAGAAATACTACGCAGGGAAATGGTAATATTAGTAGAATTGACAGAATACTACCATATAATTTATTGCTGATACTATAATGAATTATTAAAATGAATATTAACCCAAATCTTAAGAGCTATGGTAATACAAATAAAGACAGCAAGTAGAATTGCTGGAGTGATATGACAATTTACAACCAGGGTATTAATAGTCCCAACAACATTATAAATAATGGTAGAGTAGTAAGAGCTATTGTACCCATGTGATGAAAATAACCAGAATATTAAGAGCTACAGCAATATTACAAATTATGCCAAAATAGCAACAAGTAATGATGTGATGAAAAATAACTAGGAAATTAAGATCTGTAGCATGGCCAATAATGAGAAGGTAACAGATATCGTAACAATGTGATGAAGACTACCTGGAGTATTAGGGACAGTCCGAACAAAACAAACAATGGCAAAAAACAGCAAGTATTAAGTATTATAAGGATTCGAAGAAAATTAAGGTGAATATTGAGAACAATAATATTCCAAGTATGGTAAATAAGTTTTTGAAACGCGACAAAGCACAGAGACCGAGGAGACATTTTAGGGACACAAATTAAAACAATGCTAGGTTGACAAGACCTATTGGAACACTAGGCCCTAGAATGATGGGCACTGACAGGAAAGCAAGAGGGCCCAGGCTTAATAATGATGAATTAACAAATCAGACCAGTACTTGAACCATATAGTATTAAAGATAAAAAATAGCCAATAATTTATGTGCTAGGATAAATGTTCTTAATGTTGTTGAACTGAGCAGACGACTACTTTGCTAACAGAGAGCATTGAAATACAACAGTCCCCCAGTGCAAGAACAATACCACCGGTAATCTAGAGAGCAAAGAAAACGTTGTTCTTGGAAAGCGAGGCGGCTGAAAGCCACGGATGCGGAGCCGCCCGCCGCGCCCGCAGAGGGTCCAGGAGAGGGGCCAGCGGG
>NW_005354174.1:1911780-1913634 GCF_000412655.1 Myotis brandtii
TGCAGACCCGGCTGTGCCGCGGGGACCACGGGGACGGCCGCTCTGGGCCAGCCAGGCCGGAAGGAAAGGAAATTAGAGGGAGCTCCAGTGAGTCGAGCTGTGGGGTTTGGCTCCCTGACCGAGAGAAAAGGCAGAGGTGAGCCCCTAGGAGGAGAGCGCCTGGTCCCGAGTCTGGGCGGATCGGCATCCGAGGACCTGCTGGGCACCGCTCTGCAGCAGAGAGGCCGCTGTGAGCCGCTGCCGGCTCGGGGTGTGACAAGTGTCCCGCAGAGGGCCTAGGGGCCGCAGCATCTTGGACCAGCAGATCGTGGGCGCCCATCCCAACTGGCACCAGATATAGTTGAAACCAGAGTCTTGTGCCCAAGCGAGCCACTACCCTGGCCATGCAGTTCCCCTTACCCGGGGCTCCTGCGTTTCTAAGCCCAAGCCCTGGACGCGCACGTGGCCCAAGGCGGGTTCTGGTGCTGACCATGCGGGGTGCCCCTTGCTTCCTGCTGCCTGCGGCCTGAGGACCATCCGGGCTGTCAGCCTTATCTTTACGGGCTTTTCCCAGCCCCGACTGGCCCCGGCCCCTTTTTATCTCCTCGGTTGCACTTGGCTTATTTGCTTTGTGAGGTCCTGGAAGCCGCTGCTGAGGCCCTGGGATGGGGAGGCCAGTGGGCAGGAGGGGCAAGGGGCCTGGGCCTTGGAATGCCCCGATCCAGGGGAAACGGGGAGCGGTAGGAGGAGAAAGGGGGAGCATTCCACCACAGACATACGTACAGAAAGGCAGCCAGACACAGAATGCCCCCCCCCCCCGAACTTGCCCAGACCCAGAGAAGGGAGGAGAGCAGGGAGGTGAAAGGAGAAGCGAAGCTAATGCAGGGGTGCCCCCACCATGGAGGCAGGACAGGCAGGTCCTTGTCGGCTGGGCTCTCGTCCTGATATCCCAGGACCAGCAGCACATGGGCAGGCTGGTGAAGAGTCCCAGACACTTGGGGAAGGACAGCTGTGCCCTGGGCAGGACCCCACCCCAAGGCTGGTCCTTAGCTGGGAGGGGTCTGGGTCCCTGGCCCCAGAGCAGAGCCCCTTGGAGCTGAAAGTGTGAGCCGGGGAGTGTGACCGTGAGGGCAAGGCTGGGAGGCTCCTGGCTGAGTTCACTGAGGAGAGTGGCTGCTTGGGGGCTGTGTCTGGGAGTGAGGATGTGTGCTTCGTGGGTGACATACGGTGACTGTGGGAGTGGGGATGTGCAGGGGTAAACGCCTTTGGTTCAGGAAGGCTCTACCTGACTGCTGTCTGAGAGAGGGAGGAGGCGGAGGGGTGAGCAGGGGCAGGAGAGGCTGCCCAGCCTTTCTGCAGGTGTGGAGCCCCAGGAGCCTGCGTCCTGCCCTCCAGGCCTGTTCCCCTCTCCTGGCCCCAGGACTCCAGTTATTAGGGAACAGGGGAAAAGACCCAGGCCGCAGGCTCCACTGGAGCCCAGCAGGAGGGAGGGACTGGGGGTACAGCTGGGGCAATGCCGAGAGGGCGGTCCTTCCCCCCAGACCTACTCATCGCACAGCCCCACACCCTGGGCAGGCAGACCTTGCACCGCACGCAGACCCTCCCAGGCCCAGAACCCAGAGGGAGGAGGCGAGGGTCCTGTCCTGGCAAATTCCCCCTCCCCCAGCTCAGGAGGGGGCGGGGTTCACGTGCGCCAGGGCGGCCTCCCCACCCTGTCCAAGACCCTCCACCCCCACCCCGCTCAGCTCGAGAGGGCTGCGGGCCTCTGGCCAGTGTGGACCTGGGCATGTGACTGGTGTGTGCTGTGCCCGCAGGAGATGCTGCAGGATAAGGGCCTGTCGGAGAGCGAGGAGGCCTTCCGGGCCCCGGGCCCAG
>NW_005354174.1:1914278-1916877 GCF_000412655.1 Myotis brandtii
GCGTGCAGTGTCCGCGGGTGCGCGCGGCTGGCGGAGGAGGCGCCCTCCTGGGTCCAGGCTGCGGCTGTCTGGGCAGGTGGAGTCATCCACGTGTCCTCTGCCGGCCCATCCACAGGCGCAGCTCCGAAGGAGGGGTTCCGCTACTGATTCCATTTCTTAACAATGCACCCACCGTACGAATAATTTCGTGAAACGACATCTTGAGGCGTGGGTCCCGGACTGGCAGTGTTTCTGCATAGCTCCTTGGGCCTGTGCTCTGCCTTCTGAGGGCTCTGCCCGAGCCGCGGGCCATGCCGACACAAGTCCCCTCCCCCCCCTCCCTAGACCATCGAGAACATCAAGGTGGGCCTGCATGAGAAGGAGCTCTGGAAGAAGTTCCACGAGGCGGGCACGGAGATGATCATCACCAAGGCGGGCAGGTCAGCTCTGGGAAATGGACTCTGGGGGAGGGGATGATGGATAGAGCAATGGGTATCCCCCAGGGCACCCTAGCAGCCTTCGGGGTCTCCAGCCTGGGAAGGGGGAGAGGAGGGGAACGACGCGAGTTCCCCCCACCGCTCTGGCCTTAGCCCCAAGTCCGGAGAGTACTTCCCACCCCACCCGCCAGGGAGCGCGGGAGGAGGGGGCAGCACTATGTAAATGACTGTAAATAAGGTCGCTGCTCTGGGACTGGGTCTGGCTCCAGCAGTTTTGGCCCCCTGGGCAGCTGCTTTGTCCTCCTTTTGGGGATCTGCAGGGTTTTGCAGGATTGCATTGATGGGCACCTGGAGATGCCCCCATGGGGGAAGGGAAAGGGACCATGTTTTCCTATTTCCATAACGTTATGGGGGCAGCACGAACCCCAAGTCTCTCATCCCACGGGTGCGGCTTTCCAGTGCCAACCCCCTCCTTGGCCAGGGGGAGGCACATTGGGCCCTGTGTGTGTGTTGTTTGAGGAGCAGCTCTCAGTGGCTGCCAGAGAGGGATGATTTATAAAGTGGAAACATCTTTAAAATGTGCTGGTGTCTGTGGGAGAGGACCGGGAGGAGAGGGTGAGAGGAGGAAGATGCAGATGGGCTTGACGGAGAGATTGGCTGGGGCAGTGCGTCTGGGTGGGGCAGCGGTGGAGAGCAAGAGAGTGGTTCCCAGGTGAAGGGAGATGGTCGTAGACAGAGATGCTGGAAAGTTCAGGTTCAGGAACCCCCCCCCCCACTCCTCCGCATACTCACACTTGATTGTGATCCCTGGGGGACAGGTTAGGTGTGAAGCTGTCCCTTGGCCTGGCTGTGGGCCCATAACTGGGTTTTCTGAAGACTAAGATGGTGAAGTGTCAGGGCCAGGAATCTGGAGTCAGACAGCAGGGGCTTCAGTTGCAGCTCAGCTACTTCCATCTGGGCAACCCTCAGGCAAGGGTCTCTGCCCCTCCTCATCTCCAGCTGTAAAATAATAGGTGTGTCTCCATACGGTTGTATGTAAAACACTCAGCACACCTCCTGCACTTGTAAGCACACAATAAATGCTAGCTATAACATTAATGTAACAAATGCTAATAATGTGAACCATAGTTAAGAGAAATGTCTGGTATCCACTCAGCATTTCCCCCCTACTTTTTGGAGAACGCTGTTGAACTGCTTAGGCTCTTCAAAGGAAACAAAAGGCGGTGGTTTGCAGCGTAGGGGTGCTGGCTGGCCTTGTGAGGTTTCCTTTATTTTGTTGGGGGTGGGGGTCATGCTTAAATCAGGGAGGTGGCCTGGCCACTCAGGGTCTCTATTAGGAGAGGGAGCAGTTAGATGTCAGGGCCTGAGTTTGCTGCATTTGGGGGATGGGGAAGGAGGATGCATTAGGGGAGCCTGGCTGATGGTTCCACATGGAGTGGTCATTGAGGTCAGTGTGGGGTGGGGGTAGGTGTCACAAGCCCTGTCTTTTCCTAGCTGAGTGCACTTGGGCAAAGCCTGAACTTCCCGTGGCTCAGTGGTGCTAGGCAAAACAGAGATGGTGACTGCAGATCTACGGTAGTGCGAGACTCAAACCAGGGATCGTGTGGGCGGTGCATGGTCATTTGTTGAGTGGATTACAGGTGTGAAGAGGGGGGAATTTAGTTCTTGCGACGGCTGTGGTGGACTGAAGGAAAGAAGACAGAGAAAGATTCAGAACTTCCATTTTTAGGCAGCAGAAATAACCTTGTCTCTAGAAAATAAATGGCCAGCGGGTTCTTTGGGCATGCCTGGCCTCTGCCATTTTCAACAAAAGGCATTTGTGATTTTTCTCAGTGGGGTTTCCTGCATCTGCTTGGGTCCTCCCTCCCTCTCCCCAAAACACACACACACACACACACACACACACACACTTTCAGAGGTGACTGGCTTCAGGCAAAGTTTTGTGCCTGATTCTAGTGGAGGCTTAGAGATGGGCCACAGGGACTGATGATATAATTTTAAAAATGGTTGTGATGATGTTGGCCAATTATGGATTCATCACAGTCTTTCCTTTCTCTGGCAGAGAGTTATCCTTGCACCAGGTCTAGTCCTGAAGAAAGCCACTGGCCTTCCCCTCCCCCAGAGTTCTCACAGACTCTTTTCCTCCTGCATAGCTACCCACTGACTTCAGAGGCCACTTTGAT
>NW_005354174.1:1917425-1919293 GCF_000412655.1 Myotis brandtii
ATTCTCGAACAATTGAACCTGGTGAATAAGGTGCCAACCACAGGGTGATGCATCAGTTTCTGATTTCTGAATGCTCCGGCATAAGATGTGGCCAGACCCCTCCCCAGCCAGTCTTTGTCCCTCCCAGGCCCCGTAACCCGAAGGTTCATGCTGTGGACTGCAGTGAGCAGACCCCTTTCTCTGCCTCCCTACATCCCTGCCAAGCTTGACACATGTGAGAAACTGCATTTTTCTCCCAAACACAGATAAAGTGAACTCCACAGAAATTTAAATATAAACCTCCCCAAAATGAAAATGTCCTAACCGTCTGACGGCGCTGCTCCTAGGTCACGGTTGTGCCACCAGATAAATCTCCACTATCAGCCTTCAGAGCCTGTTGAGTTCAATGTTGCTTGTGTTAGTGACAGTGAATTTGCGTTTGAAAAATGAACTACCGATGAGAACTCCTGTTGAACCTGTATTGTTTGTTATTCTGAGGCAAGGATTTGGCCTGGCTTAATCCGGGGCTTCAAAGCCAATTGCCCTCGCTCTGTATACACAGCGTCAGAGCTCAGTGGCGTGGGTGATAAGAGAAGTAAGGGCTGAAGACACTGGGAAAGTGGACTGGGGAGAGAGTGCTTTGATCTCTTTTTAAAGTATTTTCTGAAAGCAAAAGTCTATCAGAAGGAAATGTCTTTTAAAAAAAGAATCTAAGAGAAGCAACTGACCTTCCCAAACAGCATCCATTCCACACACCCTCACTCCTGCCCCCACCTCAGGGAAAATATTTCTTAAAAATGCTCTGAGTGAATTAGAAAACTGTGTGTGTGTGTGTGTAAAGTGGAAATAAATTACGTAGCTGTGTTATTGCTCTCAGAAATCATTTGGCTACAAAAGATTTGGCCCCATAACAGCCCCCAAACTCAGCCTTGGTTGCTGGGCCCTGGCCTCTTCCCAGCATATCCCGAATTCTTCCTGAAGATCCCCAGAAACTAGGGATAGAAAGACTGGTGAGGTCTTCTTTGGATCCCCGACCTTTTTTCCTGCAGCCTGTTCCTTTCAGAATCTGCGCTCCAGGTCTCTCTGTGTGTGCGTGTGTGTGCGTGTGTGTGTGTGTGTGTGTGTGTGTGTGTAAAT
This sequence comes from Myotis brandtii, assembly GCF_000412655.1. Taxonomy (NCBI): domain Eukaryota; kingdom Metazoa; phylum Chordata; class Mammalia; order Chiroptera; family Vespertilionidae; genus Myotis; species Myotis brandtii. The sequence continues at coordinate 1,918,542 of NW_005354174.1, forward strand.
TTTAATGTCAATTTTATTGAAGTGGAACATTCCTGCAGAAAAGTGAGCAATTCTTAATTGTGCAGCTCTATAGACTTGCACAGAGTGAGCACACCCGTGTAGCCACCACCCAGATAAAGAAACAACACTCTCAGCCCCCAGAATCCCTCGTGTGCCTGCAGTCGCCACCTCTCCCGCCCCCTGGGACTCTCTCTCCACACTTCTCACCCCTCCGATTTGGTTTTGCACCTACATTTAAAGGACAGCACCTAGAGCTGCTCCTGGGGTCCCTGTTGTCCTCCTCCCACCCCCAGGAAGTCGGAGCTGCGGCGGGTGGAGGCTTGGAGACCCGCTGGATGGGGAGAATTGGTGGGTCCCTTAGGTCGCTATTCTCTGTCCCCCTTACGGGCTTGGCGGGGCGGGGGGGCCAGTGCTTTGAATTGGCGGCGCTCTGAGCCCAGCTGTAACTTGCGTGTTCCCGCTCAGCAGTGAGTTTGCACTTAAGGATTTGTTGCCAAAATCAAAATGCCCTCAAACCGTTTCTCCGCGCCCGTCCAAGGAAGCTTATCTTAGCAGTTCATTCTAAAGCCATTTCCGAGTATGAAGCAGATAAAGGCTCAGCCCCGCACCCTTTCAGAGCCTGTTTCTTGATCAGAGGAGGAGCCCGGCTTTCATCTCCTCCCCAGGCCGGCGGGGCGGGCGGCTTGTTTATTCCCCGGCGGAGCTGTTTCCGCGCGCGCTGGGAGCGCTGCTCCCGCGGGGTCCCGGAGCCT
>NW_005354174.1:1919506-1934645 GCF_000412655.1 Myotis brandtii
GGGCGAGGAGAGGATGGGGAGAGGGCTGGCGGAGCGCGGGGCTGCGGGGGGCAGGGCGCAAGGTGTCTGGGACCAGCGAGCCAGGTCTTGACATCCAGCGCTGGTGGCGGGGCTGCGTGGGATGCAGGCTGCCCGGTCATTACCTCCCTTCGTGGCCCCTCCCTCCCCTTCCCACTGAGGTGTTCATTTCCGACATAGGCGTCAGTTTCAGGTACATTTTATGGCCCAAATCACAGAAACACTATCCCGCCATCTGCTCATGGGTTTCAGTGGGGCGACCTTCGCAGTGCAGGGTGAGCCCAGAGGAAAGTCGGGCTCCCAAGCCCGGCCTGGCCTCGGTGGCTTGAGTGATGCCCACCTGCGGACCCTCCCATGCCCAGCCTCTGGGCTCCAACTTCAGCCGCTTCTGGAGCCAGGGCAGGTGCCCTCAGCGTGGGCAGAGCCTATGGAGGGGGGAGGAGGGGAGTGTGTCTCACGTCACACTCAGCTTTTCCCCACACAGGGCAGCCTCCATCCTGCTAGAGCCCCCTAGAGGGGATGTGGCTGTGCCTGGGGTCCCCCGAGTGTGTCCTCCGCGGCCCAGGGCCCTCACCACTGAACCGGACAGAGAGGAGATATGTTTCCCTGAAGGAAGGGAGCTCGCGGAGGAGCCTTTGGAACTCCCCCTTCAGACCAGATGTCCCATCTCCCTCCCTGCTTCCTGAGAGAGGGGGCTTGGCCGGCAGGGAGGCAGAGGCTGTGACACCTTCACTCTGTCCTTGCCCCTCCTCCTGCAAAACCTCCTGCGAGTGACCATCGTCAGGGATCTGGTCTGTAGTCAGTTTCTAGCAGAAGGCAAATCATGGGATGCAGGCTCCGGGCCTTGGAGGGCTCTTTGCTGGCCATCAGAAAAGCACGCCAGCCACCTGGCCCCTGCACTGCTGAGGTGGACACAGTGGGGAGCAGAAGGCGGAGGACAGGACCCCAGGCTATGAAGCCTGCAGAAGTGGCAGCGAGCCATAGTCTCCCAGCCCCCTTTGGCCTGGGGGAAGCTGTGCCCGTCCTCTGCTGTTGCCACTGGGGTGATAACGGGAGAAACAGGCCACGTGCAGGGCAGGGCACTGGTACCCAGCAGCCATGCACAGCCAGGGCTGCCCCATTTTGTGGCTGTTTCCATGGCAGTTATAAAATGGTGCCTGGAAAGGACAGGGTGTGTGCCCCCCTCCCCGGCCCAGGGAGGGGGAGCTGAGGCAGCTGCGGCCCCCCTCTCAGGTTTAGGCCCACCAGGGGAGAGGCTGGGCCAGGAAAGAGGGTGGTGCAGCTCCAGCTGTGCCCCCAGGCCAGGCAGGGGGGTGGTGAGCAGCAGGATTGGGTTCCTGAGCCCTCTCACTTCCCCGTCCAGGAGAGGGGGTGGGGTGGACATTTGAAAATGCTTTCAATTGACATCTGAGACAAATTCTTCCACGCGGTTTATAAGTCCCTAGACTTGCAGCTAGAACTTCCCTCCTGCCTCCAGGCACGCACACATGCACGCATGCGCACTCCACCTCGCACGCCACCACATGCGCTGGTGCATCCACAGGGTCACACACTCCCATCCCGGCCCACTGCAGCCTTCCCCCGCCTCTCCTCCAGCAAGAGGGGGCACAGACCTGGCTGGGCTGGGGAGTGGAGTGGAAGCCTGCACCTCAGGGCCTGACCTGGGCTTGCTGTAGGGTCTGGCAGCGTATGGAAGCCTTGCCCTGTCCAGGTAAGCAGGTACCCCTGTTGACAAACTGGGGGACTCCAATAATCTGAGGTGCCCAGGACAGCTTCTCTTGAGGGCCCCTGACTATCTCTCAGCTTAGTGAGAGGCAGAGGACCACCCGATGGCTTTCCTGGAGTGGGCGGGTCGGGTTCAGGGGACTTGGCCCTTTGTGTCTTCATTTCGGTTTGGGTCCTGCCTCTCTCAGGGGACACTTTTGTGAGAGGCCATCTAGGAGGGATGGGGTGTCTGAGGACAACTGTCTGCTCCTCTGGGAAAGGTCAGTGTCAGGGACCTGGTGACCGGGGAGGGAGGTGTGCCCTGCAGGTATGTGTGCATGCTGTTGTATGTGTCTATGTGCTGAGGGGCCTGGGGAAGCTCTTCTCTAGAATGTTCTCTGAGCCTCAGGGTCCTGGAAAGCCCCAGCATGGGCTGCAGGGACTGGACAACTTCTTTTGATGAATCTATTTTCTTAGAGGTAGGTCATCCCACAGGTTTGTGGAGAGAGCAGCTCAGTGGGGTCCATGGTAATTGTGGTGCATGGATTCATTTACTCCACACAGCAACCTATGAGATATGTAGTAATATCCGCATCTTAGAGATAAGGAAGCCAAGGCACAGAGAGAGCCGAGCGAGCTGTCCAAGGCCTCCCACTTGTGGTGGTGGGGGTGGGGGTGGGGAGCAGGCTGTGAATCACGCAGAGTGGCTCTGGAATCCATGCTCTTCTCCCGCGGATCCTGGGCCGACCTCCCAGGCACCCAGTTCATTGGGCAGGCCCAGTCCAAGCATTTATCTCTGCTTAACACCGAAGGACTCCAAAGGCCTAGCAGAATCTCTGGCTCTCCTGCAAGTTGGTTTGAGGCCTGAGGGTTTCCACAGAGACATGAGCAGGGAGCCATCTCATTGGTTAACGAAGCAGCTGACAGACTCCCAGGTCTGCTGCTCTCGCTCCCTGTAACGGCAGCCCAGAATTTTAGCTGTCCATGGACTGGTGAAGGACAGGAGGGAAATTAAGGCAGGCAGGTTGGTGTCGAAATCCTCTCTCAGGATCCTCTCTCAGAGCCTCTATGCTTTACCTGCTCACAGCCACTAGGCTAGAGGTGGGGGTTCAGTTTGGGAAACCATGTAAATAAACCCTCCTTCTAGACACACAGACTGACAGCTGCAGGGGCTCAGAGGGAGTGGCTAGTGCATCCCTCTCCTTGTGTAGGGGGAGGCTGAGGCCAGAGAGGGAAGTGACGTACACAGGGTCCCACCGCTCTGACCGATGCCAAGACCTCTTGCTATAGGGGCAGTGCCCCTTAAGGCCTTCTGCCCCCTTGCTCACTCTGTGCCCTCTCTCCTGGTGCTCTGACCACGCCTCTGCCTCACCCTTTGGCTTCTCCCAGGAGGATGTTCCCCAGCTACAAGGTAAAGGTCACGGGCATGAACCCCAAGACCAAGTATATCCTGCTGATTGACATCGTCCCTGCAGATGACCACCGCTACAAGTTCTGTGACAACAAATGGTAAGAACTGGGACCCTCACATCACCTGCCTTCCCTCCACTGCTCTTTCCATTCATCACATCCATCGCCACCTGATGTTTGCTCCAGGGACTCACCAGTTAGTCTGAATGACTGCCCAGATCTGCAGCCTGAGGAGCGGGGTCTGCAGAGGCTGCAGGGTAGGCAGGTGTCTGAACACCTGCTGCAGGCCGGGCTGGGGCTGGGGCTGAACATGAGCTGCAGTGTTTGGTGGATTTCAGGGTCTGTGCTCTCCCCACAGCTGTGGACAAACAGGATTGCTGACTATGCTGTGGGGTGACAGGTGAACACCCACCAGGGTTGATTTAGGCCCTGGCATTGCTGCGTGGGGAGGAGGATGGGAGCCGTTTTCCGGTGGGGTCCAGCTGCCTGCTCTGTGGCATCTCTCCTGTTTCTCCACTCACTTCCTCTTTGCCTGGCTACATTGTGTGTCCCCCACCCAGAGTCAGTGGGGCCGGTGGTTGGATGATGGGACCCTTTCGCAAGGGGCTGGACTGAAGGGCAAAACCAGGCTGGGGCCGGGTAAACACTGGGCTCCATTTCCTGAGGCCACCTCCTTAGTGCCCGGTCTGCCCCCAGCGCCCAGGACAGCACTCAAGGAGAGTGAGGGAGAGAGCGAGGGATTGAATGAATCAGCGGCCTGGGATGTGGGCTCCCTGGTGGGTGGTTTGTGGGGCCGGCAGAGGCTGAGTGGATTGGGTGGCCAGTCCTGCCCAGGGGTATGCTTCTACTTCTCTCTCTGGGCTGTATTAGCACTCAGAGCTGGCTCTGGCTGAGGGGACCAAGACCAATTAATTTCTTTGGGGCAAGCATTGTTTTGTGGTCAAGAAATCTGAAAGTTGTCTGGGTCCTCTGAGAAGCTCCCTCCAAATAATGTAACTTATAACATTTTAAAATGGTCTGTATAACACAGAGAAGTGCTGCCTAAATTGCCCTATAATACATTTGTGCTTCGCCCCATTCCTTCTAGTAAACAATGACATTGCTCTGTAATGTCCCTTTCTCGTTCACGCTCTCTTCTGTGCTTCACTGCTACCCCCAAAGTCCTAAATTGTCAGTGTGATGGGACCAGCATCGATTTTCCCCTTCAGGTCTGTGAGGATTTGCTCTCAGAGAGGGGACAGGGTCTCTGGACTTCCCAGACCCCAGGGTAATCCCCTGCTGTGGCCGGTTGCTCTGTTGGCAGGATGGTGGCAGGGAAGGCTGAGCCCGCCATGCCAGGAAGGCTCTATGTCCACCCGGATTCTCCGGCTACTGGGGCCCACTGGATGCGACAGCTGGTCTCCTTCCAGAAGCTGAAGCTGACAAACAACCACTTGGACCCCTTCGGCCACGTAAGAAGGGACTCCTGGCCCTGAGGGCGAGTCCTGGGCTGGCTGCAGATGGATGGGTGGGTGGGGACTGGGAGAATCCAGCTCCAGGCTTTGGCACTTGTTGGGCCAGCTTATGGCAGGAGCCAAGGTCCCAGTCCCACAGTTGCACATCCTTCCCTAGTGCTTACTGGCTGGGTGACTTTGGGCGAGTTTTTTAGCCTTTTGGAGCCTTAGTTTCCTTGTCTAGAAAGGGAAGATGACCATGCACATTTTGCATGGGCGTGAGAATTAAACAAGGGAATATGCATGAAGCACCTTACACCAAGGAGGCTCTAACTAAAAGGCAGCTGTGACGACAATGATGGGTCTGATCGCCCAGCTTCGGTTTCCCCGGATTTGGCCTTGCTGGAGCATAAAACAGTCCACTTCCTTGAGAAAGAGTCAGGATGAGTCCAAGCCTTCTTTGGCGTGTCTGTCTGCTTGGCCTGGCAGCTGCCTGCCCTCTGGAAGGGGAGGCCTTGCTTTGGCTCCTGTCCACTCCTTCCTGGCCCTGCCTGGGACCTGGCTCTCGAAAGAGATTCTGAAGCCCTACGGATGCTGCTGTTGACGCCCCATCCAGGCTGCTAAAGCTTATTCTTTCGCCATCTGGCCCTGGCAGGCCCACAAAAAGCTTTTTATGTGGAAATTTTTAGCTCAAGTGCGTGGGGCAAACTAAAGTCTGGGGACCTGGTATTATGTGCCAGGGCACAGGCCCTACCCCTCTAGGCTACCCACGGTTACCCTGGGAGTGCAGGGTGGGGTGGGGTGATGCGGGTGCATGGAGGCTCCTAGATGCAGTTACTGGGCTGCCCACCTAGCGCTCAGGTGTGCAGGGTGGTGGGGGAAGCAGCGGTGGGGTGTGCAGGCAGGTACGTGCCTCTTTCATGCCTCAGTTCTATTTCTGGAGTCTGCGTGCAAATCAGAATTCTGTGAATCATAGTTCCCCGTGGAAAATGCCAACATTGCTGTGTTTCTGATTGACCGGTATGTAACTAGCAAGCAGCTCTTAGCTCTGATTTTCTTAGAGTCTCTTCCATTCCTTTCTGAGTTGGTGATCCATAACAGGCAACTAGGAGAATGCTTAATTAACGTAATTGACTCCCAACTTATCTGTTTTGCAAGCAGCCCCATGCAGGGCCAGTAGGTGCTGTTGGGTGCATGGCAGAAACGTGCAGTGTGCACAGTGGCCTGTGCTCATACAGCCCCAACCTGTCGTGGCGGCAGAGACAAGCCAGCGATCCAATGGGAAAGGTCAGCCAAGCCCCCTCCCCCCCTCACAGGGCACAGGGCCTTGCAACTGAGGGGAGAGGGGCCTTCCAGGTCTTCCTGAGCACCGTCCTGGCCAAGACTTTGTTCCCAGGCAGCTCCTCCCAGCCTCCTCTGCTTGGCCAGGCTGTGGCACCAACTTCAGAAGGTTAGTGAGGGCTTCTGCGTGGGAGACGGAACCTAGCCGACATGCACATCCCTGCCCACAAGTGCACACACTGCAGACCCCAGGGGACAGACCCCTGGGGTTCGCACAGAGCTTGGCAGGAGCTGAATCTTTGGGTGAGTGGCCAGGGGACCCAGGGATCAAAGCTCTGGTGAGAATTTTGGATGCACAGCTTGCCATGATGGTTCCCAGCTATAGGGAAGCCTGAGAGGACTCTCCCACCTGCCCGACAACTCTGCAGAAAACGGCAGGGGAGAGAGTCAGGTGGCCAAAAAGATGGGCTTTTTAAGAGTGGGAGACAGGCGTAGCCTTGCAAGCCCAGTAGTAGGTTTTCCCAGCCTGACGTGCCTCTTTGGTGGCTCTGAGGCCCCTAGGGGCTTGCACTAACCCTGCATATAGTCTTGTGTCTGGGCCAGTGGGGCTGCTTGATGGGCTAGTGATGGGGGTGCCCCTGGCTACACTTTCCATGCCTGCCCCTTGGTGTTAGGGATGGTCCTCACACTAACTCGGCTTTCTCTCCAGAGGGTTGGGATGCAGCACATCTTCCTTCTCCCCCATCCCCTACCCAGCACGTGCAGTGTATTGGTTATGACACCCCCTGTGGGGGAGCGGGGCTCAGGAGATGCAGTGATTGTCTCAGGGGCTGGGAGCAGTGCTGGACCCTGCTTTCTGATTTCAGTTCAGCTCTCTCGGCTTCTCCAACCGTCTTTCTGTACCCAAGGCTGTCACATCTGCAGCTATTTGGAGCACCACTGGGGAGGGAGCAGGCTTTGGCTGTGCAGGAGAGGCGGTGGAGGACGGGTTAACTTCCTAGACATATCAGGGCCTGGACCTGGGCTCTCTGTTCCTTGGCCTGTGTCCATGGTAGTGATGAACTCTCCAAGTCACCCTTCTTGGCTTCTCAGTGCAGGAACCTGGGAAAGTGCCATCTCATACTGTGAACTTGCCCCAAACAAGTCCTTCCTTCTGCCTAACTCATCTCCAAATGTTCAGTTATTCCCAGGAGCTTCCAAACCTCAAGTACCGGTCTCCAGCCAAATGGACTTTGGACTTTTCTCACAGCACTTGAGGGACTTTATCTAGCTGCTGCCTCCCATTTGCAGCCTTCCACCAGGAGAAGGGTCCAGGGCTCAGGGGAGGACTGGGGTGGGCAGCTTGTCCTGCATGACAGGCAGGGGCTCCGGGACAAGGACCTCCTCAGACCACATGGCCATGTGCTCTGAAAAGACAGGACTGGGTTCTGACTTGAAAACTCCTTGTGGGTTTTTGCTGAGTCTGGGAAAGTCCTCTGTTCTCGAGGGGGTAGGTTCAGGGTATGACCCCCGGGTTGTGGAATAAAACCCAAGGCCACGGGCAGGGCCGGCAGCAGAGGCAGAAAGGATCAGGGGCTCGGGCAGGACTGAGCTGCCTCCATACAGCCCCAGGTCACCTCCACTTCTGCTGGCTGTGCAGGCTGCTTCCCATTATGCCTGCCTACCTGCCACCCCACCCTGTGCCCATGGGCCAATGACTGTGGGTGGAAAGAGATGCTTCGGGAAGTTGAGGGCCTCACTGGGGTAGGGTCTGTTTCCCACGGCGGGGCGTGGAGATGACTGGCACATAAGTCTTACTTTTTTTGTCTCAAGTCTCCCGGATTCCTGAGGAGGAAGGTCAGTTTATGATTTCTGATATGAATTTGATTTTTGAATCTGTTCCAGAGGCTGAGTTCATCCTGGGCTGGGGGTGTGGGCTGCAGCTCCTTGGCCACAAAGTAACATGGGCACAGTCCCCTCAATGTGCTACCTTCTCCTCCTCCTCCTTCTCCTCCTCCTCCTCCTCCGGCCGCAAGCCTCTTCACCTAGTTAGTCCCTCCCCAGCTTGGCATCCAAGCTCAAATGCCACTTCTTCAGGGAGACGGTTCAGGGTCCCCCTCATAGGCTTTCAGAACTTTGAGCACCTTTCTACCCTAGTACTTCCCACAGTTACAATTCTATACTCATTTGTCACATTTGTTTTTGAATAGGAAATACATTCACAGGTTTTAAAAATAAACCAATGAATAAACCAAAATGTCTTCTTCCATGGGGTCCCCATCCATCTAGTTTCTTCCAGTCCCAGCCACAGGTAACCAATGTTACTAATTCTTTTCACCATTTCTTTTTGCATAGACAAGCAGAATGCAGAATTTCAGATCCCTTCTTCTAGACCAGCCGTGGGCAAACTACGGCCCGCGGACCGGATCCGGCCTGTTTGAAATGAATAAAACTAAAAAAAAAAAGACCGTACCCTTTTATGTAATGATGTTTACTTTGAATTTATATTAGTTCACACAAACACTCCATCCATGCTTTTGTTCTGGCCCTCCGGTCCAGTTTAAGAACCCATTGTGGCCCTCGAGTCAAAAAGTTTGCCCACCCCTGTTCTAGACACAAATGGTAGCATACTACAAACCCTTTTCTGCACCTTGCTTTGTCAGCCTAGTATGTCATGGCGATGGTTCCATTCATCTAGAGCATCCTTATTCCTTTTTTCACAGCTGCATAGAATTTTATCCCGTGATTGTTCCATAAATTATGCAGCCAGCCCTTATAGGACTCAGATGTTTTCCTATATTTTTGCTCTTTTGATTAAGCTTGTGCATATGGCATTGTATATCTGTGCCATAAAGTGCCTGTTCAAAGGGTATTTGGATTTGTCATTTGTAATTCTGCCCTCCATTCAGTTATACTGATGTATATTCCCACCGTCACTGTAGCCTCACCAACACGGTGGGAGAGAAAAGGTTTGGGTTTTTGCCAGTCTGATGGGTGAAATGTAGATATCAATTTTAGTTTTAATTTGTATTTCCTTTATTATGAGTGAGGTTAAGTATTTTTTATATGTATTTCCTCTTCCATGAACTGCTGTCTTTATCCTTTGCTTATTTTTCTCTTAGATTTTTTTTTATCACTTATCAATTCTAGGACTTTTATGAATTAGGAAGGCTTAGCTCCTATCTGTGATATGAGTTGTATGTATGTTTCCCAGTTTGTCACTGGTCTTGGGGTTTTGCTATGGTGGTATTCCTGCACAGGAGTTTTTCATTGAATGCATTGGTCTTTTCCTTACTCATTCTGCACTGTGAGTCATTGAAAGCCCATATCCACTCCTCACTTACAAGGGAATTTTCTTCTGTTTTCTTTTAGTGTTTTATAGGTTTATTTTTACATTTAAACCATTGATTCTTTTGGAATTTATTCTGGCATTTGATAGGAGGTGTGAATCCAACTTTTTTATTATTTTCTAGAGAGCTATCCAGTTGTGCCGACACCAGTAACTGACGAGTGCTCTCTCCTCCTGCTTTAGATGCTTATTTCAGGAGTCGAAATCCCCAGTTGAGTCTGCGACTGTTCAGGTGCCAGAGCCTTAATGCAGAGGCTTCAGAACAGGTTTCAGTGCCTGGCAGGGCTGCTCTCCCCCTCGCTGTTCTTTTTCAGTTTCCTGGGCTTAGACGCATGTATTGTTTTCACATGAACTTTAGGATAAGCTTGCAGTGTTAAGAATGAAACTTATTTTTATTGATTGATTGATTTAAATTAGATTATTGGGCTATCATGGGTCAACAACATCATCTAGGTTTCTGGTGTACAGCTTTATAATACCGCATCTGTATACTCCATTGTGTGCTTCCCACCCAAAGTCTACTTTCTTTTTGTCACCATATATTTACCTCCTTTGGCCTCCCCTTTTCCTTATATTTTTATGAGAATCACTATAAATGATAAATTTACTTAGGGACATTGGTAGGAATGCCTTTCTCTTTGTTGGAGCCTGCTTTTTTGTCCTCCAAAAGTGTATTCACATTTTCTTCCTAAAGTCCTAGACCCTTCTCGTTCTGTATTTCATCTTGTTACTATTATCAATGCGAACTTTCTTCCACTGCATTTTCTCACCACTTTCTTCCAGTTTCTGCTTGATTTTGGATGACTGTGTGACTGCCCACTAGACAGGAAACAATGAGGTTTTTAATCACCATGATGTCCTAGTGCCTGAAACTGTGTCTGGCAAAAGGTGGGTGCTGGTCAGCAGGAAGTGAATGAGTGGACCCACTGAAGGGGGTGCTATTTAGACAGAGAAGACACTTCCTCCACCAGGGGCTGGTGTCCCCCCAAAGCTTAGGCCAGTGATGGTGAACCTTTTGAGCTCAGCGTGTCAGCATTTTGAAAAACCCTAACTTAACTCTAGTGCCGTGTCACATATAGAAATTTTTTGATATTTGCAACCATAGTAAAACAAAGACTTATATTTTTGATACTTATTTTATATATTTAAATGCCATTTAACAAAGAAAAATCAACCAAAAAAATGAGTTTGCGTGTCACCTCTGACACGCGTGTCATAGGTTCGCCATCACTGGCTTAGGCTGTTAACTTGCCAGTGGGGGCCCAGAGCTATTGCTGTCCTTTTCCTCCCCTATTTGCTGAGCCCTGACAATGTGATGAGCCCTTGCTGGGGGCTTTGGGACATATAGATGGATGCCCCATACAACTCCAGATCAGGCTTGGCCTTCACCAGCCAGGCACAGGTACAGGTTCAGGCTTGGAAATAGCACCAATTCTGGCCTGTCTGCCATCAGCTGTCTGAGGTTGGGCAAATGCCTTCACCTCCCTGAGCTGAGCCTCTGTTAAAATGAGGCTGATAATAATGCCTACTTTACAGGGATTATAAAGATGAATTATATGATGTGTGTAGGATACTCAGCCCAAGGCCTGGCACTCAGGATATGCTCAGTGAACATTGGCTATTATTGCAGTTTCTGGGCCCCTGATTACTGCCCCAAGAGCAATTCCCAACCTTGGAGTTGACCCTTGAACAATACCGTTTGAACCACATGAGTCAATTGAAAAATAATCCGCGTATAAGTGGATCCACGCAGTTCGTGCCGTGTTGCTCAAGGGTCCATTGCAATGACTGAGCTTGCCGAGAGCAGCGTGTACTGTCTCAGAGGCTATCTGGATTCTTCTCAGGATCCGTCGGGTGTCCTTGGGCAAGTCCCACCCCCACGACAGGCCTCCTGGTGCTCATCTGCAAAACGAGGAGGTTGGACTCGAAAGATCCCAGGTCTGCCTCCCCGCGCCCTAATGTTCTGTGTTTCTAACGTAGATAATTCTGGGCCCCACTGGCCGAGCATGTTACGGTGATCTCTTGAGAAGATGGATGTTTGGCGCTATCACAGTTGTTAAAATAGAACAGGCCTCTGAATCGTAGCCAGGACATAATGAATCCCATTTCCATAAAACAGAGATGATGACGAGACCAGCCGTGTAGTGGGCTTTGTTGACGTGGCTGGCCCATTTGGCCCATTATCCTCGGCAACAAATATAAATGTGAGACTCTGGCAAAGTAGTTCAATGTGACGCCTGAGGAACTTCCGAGTGAAGCCAGGTGTGTGAGTCACCGCGTTGGTCTCACATTCTCTCCGGCTGATGGGACTGAGGCTCCAATTTATATTTGTGTTGGTTCCATGGGTGGGACTTCCTTCCAGACACCTGTCCAGGTTCCAGACTGTCAGAGTCAGGAGGGTATTTGGGACCACTTAGTGGAAGGCCTCACTTTATAGATGGGGACCCCAACGACTAGAGGGGAAGAGCTTTGCTCAGGACTTGCAGCTGGTGAGCAGGGGTCCATAGAAGCTTCCAGGCCCTTCTTCACTTCTCTGAGGCTGGGATTGCACACCCCTACTGGCGTCTACCTGCCCCTGCAGGTCTGGCTATTTCTCTCTTCCCAGTTCCCCTGCCAGCCTGTCTGGTTCCCTTCCCTAGAAGGTGTGTTTGACAATCCAGGACTTTGTCCGATGGGCTACGGAGTTTGGCATTTATCCCAAGGGGCAAGAGGGAACCATCAAAGGTGACATTATGACTAGAAGGTGACATTATGACTAAGTGCTCGCAGGAGTGAGGTGGTGGGAACATGGAGGCAAGAGGAGGAAATACAAAGGGCCATGCTCTCAAACAACGGACGGTCTTCTTGGAATGGCCATCAGGTTCTGAGCAGGGGAGTGGCCTGACAGGATGTGTCCCAGGTGAAATGGAGAGAAGTAGATGGCGACCGGGAGGAGGCGGTCCCTAAACCCTGTGAGAGACGGTGGGGCCTGAACCAGGGCTGCGCAGCGGGAAAGGGGAGGATTCCGTTTTACAGCCGGAGTCACAGGACTTGGTCCCCACTGACTGGACCTGGAGGAGGGGGACCGTGAGGAAAAGGGGGCTGATGGTTACAGCCTGTGACTGCTGCCATGGGTCCTGAGGTGTCCCGAGGGGACAGCACAGCCTCATGTGCAGGGGCCTGTGTCCTCCCCTTGTGCCCCCTCCCCAGGAGAGCCGAGGGACCAGGGGTGGTCCTGTTGCCGAGGAGCATGTGCGTGCTCACAGAAAGATTGTCTATGCATACGTTTAATCACCATTTTTGACTTGAAAAATGCCTTAGAGGCCAGCTTGTCTGTAGTGAACAAAGAGAGATAAGAGAAGAGTGGGTAGAGAGTTTGTGACCATGACCCAGGTCTCCCATGCCTGTAACCCTGCCTTATACTTACTAGTTCCTGTTTTGGGGGAAAGTACAAAAGGAATAAAGATACGGCCCCTTTTCTTGAGGAGTTTTTAGTTCAATTGAAGGGACAAGAAGAAATAGGAAGTCAGGAGGAAGGAGTACCACAGCCACGGGGAAAATAGATGGGAAGTTTCAGTACTGGGAGTTCAGAGTAGGCCCTAGTAATCTAGGAAGGCTTTCTGGAGGAGTTGCTAGGCCTAGAAGGTGAGAGAGAATGGGAAAAGAAGATAAAAACAGCACAGGGAACTGCATGTGCAAAGATGCAGAGGTAGGTATCTAGGGATTCCTAGGGGCATCTAGACCACCTCCCAGGGATTCAGTTGCTGGGTCTTGTGGGAACTTAGTTCCTTTGTTAGCTCCTGCAGCTTGAGGGAATAGTGCAGGGTGAGAGAGGAACTAATGGACTGGGAGGTGTTTCCCAAGACCCAGCTCCTCTCCCCAGTGGACCTTTCCCTGGAAAGGGGTGTCCATCAAGCCCCACCCCACTCCCGCCTGTTGTTAGTCTCTGTGTTTCTTGTCTGGCAGGCCCAGTTGGGAAGCGGGTCTCCATCTGCAGGACCTAGTTTGGGGCTTGGGAAGCTCTGTCCCTGAGGGCTAAGGGGTAGTGGCTGGTGCAGGAGGCAGAAAAGCTAGTTCCTGCTGGACGGAGCTGCTCAGCCAAAACCAAGGAACCCAGGGAGAGCCAGAGCCCACAGCCCAGCTCCTGGCCAACTACCTCCTCAACTCACCTGTGCTCTGGGCTGTCCCCGTCCCTGGGGTGTGGTCCGAGCAGGGCCTCCCCAGACTAAGGCTTCTGCCCGCTTTCCATGGGAGAGCCTGGCCCTGCCCTGCTCCAGGCTCTGGTCACTCAGACCTGAAACCTTTCACTAAGCTTCAGCACCAGGTGGGGAGAAAGGAGAGAAAGGAAAGGGAACTGGGACCCAGGGCCAGCTTAGCCCAGCCAGACAGGAGCCAAAGGGTTAACAAAAGCAGCAGTGCTGATAAAATGCCCCAAATTCCTGGTCTTGCCTCCAATGGGGAGTGTGTCTGGCAAATGTCAACGATAAAAAAATACATTTTAATGGCACATGATGCAGCCGCTACCGTGGGGCGCAGTCCAACGAAGCAGGTTTTGAGCAGCCACTACTGTGTGTTACTCCCGAGCACCAGGGCCACGCCTCCTAGTCTCTTTCATAAGCTTTGGCCATGAGGGTGACCCACCGCCCCAGCCCCAGGCACCTCGGGCCCCTGGCCTCCTCTGGCTTATTTTAGGAACTTTGTTTGTCTCCTACCTTGGTACCAAGCCTGGGATGGAGCTTCCCTCTAAGCTGTGAGCAGCCTCAGGCAGGTCTCAGGATAGGATACAGCTGAGTCTCCCAACTACCCCCAGCAGGCCTCTGTGAAGGCTGAGAATGAATGAACAAAGGAGTCACTAGATGACAAAGGTCAGAGTGCAACATTCTCTTCAGCTCCCTCCCTCCCCCATTCCACAGACTCCTGGGCTGGGAAGTTGCTTTTGTTGCTGACAAATGTGAGGAGGGGGCTGAGCCCCGACAGTGAGCATTACTGGGAAAGGCTGGTCACACATAAGTGGGAGGGAGGGAGGGAGGGGGCAGGGAGGCGAAGAGGCAGGAGAAAAGAAGGAGAAGCAAGGGGAAGAGTCAGCCTATAGGGGAACATTTGAAGGAGGTAAGTTATGCATTATGATCCCATTTTACAGATATGAAAACTGGTGCTCAGAGACGTCCAGTTACTTGTCTGAGGTCAGACAGTGAGACAGTGGCAACCTGGACTTTTGTCTATAACTCAGAATTCCACCTACTATACTGCTGAGTTCCCTGGGGACTTTAAACTGCTAAGTTCTTGGTTGCCACAGTGAAGCCATCTAACATAGGGAAGTCCTGGGACCAGGCATAGGTGCTGGAGCACAGAGGCCAAGTAGGAGCCCAGGGGCCTCGTTCTTCACGTGGGAACTTTAGGACCTTTCTGGGCTCAGTCCTGTAGTCAGGCGCTGGGACCTGGGCTTTTAGGAGATGAAAGCCAGTCCAGGGCCAGCTGAAGAGGCCAAGGGCCAGTGGGTGGGGACCTGGAGCTCAGAATGAGACCCTTGTCTTCCAGATCATCCTCAACTCCATGCACAAGTACCAGCCGCGGCTACACATTGTGAAGGCTGATGAGAACAACGCGTTTGGCTCCAAAAACACAGCTTTCTGCACCCACGTGTTTCCAGAGACGTCCTTCATCTCCGTGACCTCCTACCAGAATCACAAGGTACAGCTGCAGTTGCCACCACTCCACCACCGACACCATGTGGCATTCGTGTTGGCCTTCACAGAGAGGCAGGAAGTGCAGCTTTGGAGGCAGTGAGGTGGAGGCAGGCCCAGTACAGGGAGAGGCATAACGAGCAGGAAGGGAGACCAGACTCCTAAACCTCTGTGCAAAGGAATTATGCTCTCTATTTAGGGTTCAGGGTTGGCAACTGTAAAAACTGGAGCGTGGCGCTTGCCCTGTGGCATCAGTGTTAGGACCCTGGTGGGATTCAAAGGTCGAATGCTGGGCCTGCAGA
>NW_005354174.1:1934804-2022836 GCF_000412655.1 Myotis brandtii
GGGGAGCCCTGGGGCCCTGTCAGCTGTAGTCAGAAGGCTGCCTCCCACTACTCACCCTCCCTCCCCAGCCCAACCAAACTGCTTCCGATCCCTGCATGGGTCACACCCCGGCCCCTCTGCCTGTGCTACCCTCTTCAGCGTGCTTCTCACATTGTGTGCACTGGACTGGTGAGGGGTCAAGGGTCACTGCAGAGGGACCACGGCTGTGGTGGACTTTAGGCAGAGAGTGACAGAGGCAGATTTGCATCTAGAACAGTCCTTGGAAACTTGATGTGGCAGTTGCACTGGACAGGGGTGACAGGGACAGGAAGCTGTCACAGGCACCGGGGGAGAATGATGAGGGACTGAGCCAGGAGCACAGTGAGAGCAGAAGACAGATGTGGAGGGTCTGTAGCGAGTAGGGTGGATAAGAGCCAGTGACAAGATGTTCAGGGTGAGGCCAAGGAGGACCCAGCAGGACTGGGCCCAGGGCTGGGTGGGCAACTTCCCCAAACCCTGCCATGAATTCTGAATGTGCTTGGGGCAGGAGGAGGGCCAAGGCCAGCCCAGTCCTCTACCCTAGCACCTCTGTTGTGTATCCTCTCCTGACAGATCACACAGCTGAAAATTGAGAACAACCCTTTTGCCAAGGGATTCCGGGGTAGTGACGACAGTGACCTGCGTGTGGCCCGGCTGCAGAGGTGGGGGTTCCCAGGGGGTGGGATGGGCAGCCTGGGTTCAGGTACGTGGACTCAGTAACCCTCAAAGTACGTTCACTCTTTCCTGTCTCCCTCTGACTGTCCTCCCCGCTGCTCCAGCAAAGAATACCCCGTGATCTCCAAAAGCATCATGAGGCAGAGGCTCGTCTCCACCCAGCTGGCGGCCAAGCCCGACGTCAGCCCCCTGCATGGCCCCCACCAGGCACTGCAGCACTACCAGTATGAGAACGGGGCTCACATGCAGTTTGCTGGGGCCGAGCCACAGGACCTTCCCCTCAACACCTTCCCGGCCCAGAGGGATTCAAGCCTCTTCTATCACTGCTTGAAAAGACGAGGTAGCTCTCGCTGGTGTGGAAGCCCTAGAGGGTCAGTGGAGGGGTGCAGCTCACCTTGCACACACTCCCCACTACACATGGGAGCATGCATAGATGCACACCTGTGCGCATGTGCACGTGCACACACACGCACACATGGGAGAGCAAACTGAAGGGTTAGGAACCATGGCTGGGCTCAGCGCAGGGATGTTGGTTCTTGCTTTTAATGCAACCTTCAGAATCCTCACAGATAGCTCATGGCCTTGGTGTCCCCAGACACTGGTACCCCTCCCCAACTCCAGGTGTTGCTTTGCAGCCAATGCTTTGAGAGCCTCCACAGGGTGAGCAGACAGCACGAAACCTGCTGGACTCTGCCTCTGAGCAGGGGCGGAGGCTGAGGGGTCACAGTGCAGAGGTTTTGGATTGGGGCTGTCATTCATCAAAGCAACCTCAATCCTAGAACAGGGTCAACCTCGTTCTAGGGCTGCAGGCTCTCTGCCTCATCACACCAGGACTTGCAAAGGCTTCTTGAGAATGGAGATGAGCTACTGTGGATGTAGACTTGGGCCAGGACCACAGGCAACAGCACTGTGTGTGCTGAGCCCTGAGCCAGAACCAGCACATCTGTGCTCTGTCTGGTGCCAGGTCTCATCTATAAACCTATAGATTCCTTCATCTATAAACGAGGGGCGATTAGTGCTATTATACCAGAAAACTTCATGGGGTAACTGAAATTCTCTTGGAAATGAGTTTGGGGACTTTTGCTTGCAATCTAGAATGTTCTCTCAGCCCAGCTCGTAGGGACCAGTGGGCAGAGCTCTGGTACCAGTCCCATTAGATCTAAGGACCTAGACCAGGGGTTGGCAAACTGTGGCCCTTGGACTAAATTTGGCCTGCTGCCTGTTTTTATTTGTGTCTGTGAACCATACAAAACGGTTTTTACATTTTTTAATAGTTGAAAAAAATCAAAAGACTATTTCATGATATGCGGACATCATATGAAACGCAAATGTTAGCACCGTAAATAAAGCTGTATTGGAGCACAGCCATGCACATTTACTCACCTGCTGTCTGTGGCTGCTTTCATGTGACGACAGCAGAGCTGCGAACAGCAAGTCCTGGCTTAACATCGTCCACAGGCTCTGCGACTTCAAGCAACACTAAGCATGACAAAACCAGGGTTACCATAGGCTAATTGATATAAACAAGAGCTAAGTTCCTACAACATATTTCTGGTCATGAAAACACCATCAAACTTCTAGATAAAGATGCCAAACACTTCAACATTAAATATTGAAATAAATGTGAACTATATGTACATTTAGGAAAGATTAATTTAAAAAGGTAAGACAATGATTTTGCAACCTTATTCCAGTTCAGGGTGGCAGGTGGCTGGAGCCTGTCCTGGCAGCTCAGAGCACAAGGCAAACCCACTCACTCAGACAGGGACAAGGTAGACAGGCCAACTCACCGCATGTCCTCATCTTTGGGATGCGAGAGGAAACCGGAGTACCAGAGAAAACCCACGCAGACATGGGGAGAACCTGCCAACTCCACACAGTGGCCCTGGCCCAGAATTGGTTATTTTTCCTCATCAACATTATAATGAAATGATGTTGAATGAAACAACATTATTCATAGACCTATTGTAGTGGCGACAGATTCCACATGGCCCACAGAGCCTAAAATATTTACTATCTGGCCCTTTACAGAACAGTTTGCTCACTACTGACCTAGAGTGACTGGGCCACTTTCCAAGTTCAAGAGCTTAGTGCGTTCGAGAGAAAGGAGGAATCTGGAGAGGAGATGGAGAGGAGGGATGAGTGAGGGGTGAAGGAGAGAGCTGGGTAAGAGAGAGGGGCAAGTGCCTGATCAAGGAAAATGCCTCTACCTGGGGCAGAGGTGGGAGCAGGCCTTCAAACGTGGCCCACTCCCCAGCCCACCCTGCCCTGTGTACACACTCCCAGAGTGGATCTCTAGAGAAAACAGGAGGAGGTGAGCCAAGATAAGCCACAGGACAAGCGTTCTTAAGTTTGTCAAGTGGGCTGTTGCCCAAGTCCTGGGGCCTGGGTCATCCCTGGATTCCAGGAGGGGACGTGCCACTCCAGAGTCAAGTCCTCATGGTTGAGGATGGTTTGGGACAGTTAAGGTTATCTTTTCCCAGAGTATTAGCTTAGGCTCAAAAGTAGTCACCTTTTACTTATTTATTATCAGCTCCATTTCTTAATTTTGTAAACAATGTTATCTTGGAATCTGTGTAATGACAATTTCCTCTTCTGAAAGCAGCAGGAACATGCCTGCAGGTAACTTGGGCTTCCTAAAGGCCTTCCTGGGAGCTGAGGATTGAGGCAGAAACGCTGTGGCTTGTATTTCCTGGCTCATTCACACAGATGTGGCCTCTGGGCCTGGTTTGGTCTGGCAATTGTGTCTACTTTCCTTGGCCAGGGTGGGTCTAGTCTAAGAATGCCAGCACACATTAAGGCCTCTTCCCAGCCCCGAGAGTCAAGGCAAAGGATCAAAGCTGAGGGCCTCCTGGCTAAACACACGACTCAGTGCCCAGTGATGGAGTGTCCCTGTGCCTGTGGGCAAGGTCCACAATCTCACCATTTCTCGGCTGCTGCCACCTTATAAAAGCTGTTGCTGATTAAAGTGGTTTTGGGAGTGCCATGGCAACACAGGACAAGGGTGGGCCCTGAATGACAAAGGTAGGCTTATCCTGGCCTCCAGCCGGGTTGCTCTGACCCATGGGCTGGTGGGAATGGCTCTTCCTGAAGGTTTCTTTGTCTTCCAGCAGACAACGCCCGCCACCTGGACCTACCCTGCAAGCGCTCCTACCTGGAAGCCCCCTCTGCGGTGGGGGAGGATCATTACTTCCGTTCACCCCCTCCCTACGACCAACAGATGCTGAGCCCCTCCTACTGCAGCGAGGTGACCCCAAGAGAAGCCTGTATGTACTCGGGTTCAGGGCCTGAGATTGCCGGGGTGTCTGGGGTGGACGACTTGCCCCCACCCCCCCTGAGCTGTAACATGTGGACGTCAGTCTCTCCGTACACGAGCTACAGCGTTCAGACAATGGAGACTGTGCCTTACCAGTCCTTCCCCACGCACTTCACCACCACCACTATGATGCCTCGGCTGCCCACTATCTCCGCTCAGGGCGCCCAGCCACCAGGAAACACCCACTTCAGTGTCTACAATCAGCTTTCCCAGGCTCAGGGCCGAGAGCGGGGGCCCACCACCGCCTTCCCGAGGGAGCGAGGCCTCCCCGCGGTGTGTGAGAGGAAGCCACCCTCTCCACACCTGAACGCTGCCAACGAGTTTCTCTACTCTCAGAGCTTCTCCCTATCCCGGGAAGCTTCCGTACAGTACCACCCAGGAATGGGGACTGTGGAGAACTGGACTGACGGATGACTCCCAGGTCCCTCGACAGCCCCAGGACCATGTTGACCCAGCACTGACCTCTGTGGGTGGCCTGCACTACCAAGAAACATAGGAAGGTAGTTAAAGGGTGGGCTGTGTGCATGTGTGTGTGTGTGCACATGCATTTGGAGAGCCTTGATCTTCTGCCATACAATTGAGGCCATGACAAGGAACAAAACACAACTGTCTAGGATGTGCTTTTGGCTGTAGGACCTGGGTCCTTTGTTATCTGGCATCTCTTGAACATGCCCACGGGTGGGATGGGAGTTCATGTGAAATATTTAGAGATTTTATAATATAATATTTGACTTACTCAGGGCCAGGTGATGAGGTCCCTCCCACAGAAAGGTGGGGGAGGATTCTCTTCACTGGGGTGGGAGGGCTCTGTGCATACCTTAGTGGTCCTGGCCTTCTCTTTGCAAGGAGGCCTGAGAACCTCTGGCCCACTCCCTTGTCTTCTGAAGGTTCTATGACGCGACCCAAGAGGTGGGCCCAGCTAAGCCACAGAGCACACCCTTAGTGGAGCTGGCTGCCCAGTGAGTGGCCTGGAAATTCATCCCTGAGCTATGAGGGCTGATCTTCAGAGAGTGTCATGTGCTAAGTGCCACCTGATGGATATGAAAAAAACTTTTTTTTTTCCTTTAAGAGGAGGGAAAATGCAACCTATGGCATCTCTGTCATCATTCAGGGTTTCTTATAAAGTGCAAAGCCCTTCCCCCTCGGTCCCCAAGGCACAGTGCCACCTGATGGATATGAAAAAAACTTTTTTTTTTTCCTTTAAGAGGAGGGAAAATGCAACCTATGGCATCTCTGTCATCATTCAGGGTTTCTTATAAAGTGCAAAGCCCTTCCCCCTCGGTCCCCAAGGCACAAGCTCTCACTCCCTCTGTTGTGCAAGACTCAGCCTCTCAGGCCCCATCTGCATCCTGTGGCTGGCAATTATGAAACACACTTCACCTGGCAGCGTCCCCAGGAGACTGCGCTGGGGCTGCTGCCAGGCATCTACGGAGCCTGTTCTGCTCCCAGAAAATCCATGCCTCTGGAGCAGGAAAGCCCAACAGAAATAAAAACGAGAATCGAGAAAACATTCACTTCTTCCAGTAAATTCAGCCAGTGCGCTCAGAGGAGCAAGGACCATTCTTCTGCAGCGAGGTGGGTCCGAGTCCTCAGCCCCGCTCTTTAGCATTGAACATCACCAGACCATCCACGCGGCTGGTGCAAACTCTGTAATCCAAGTTGGGAAATCTCTAAACTCTTTGCATGCTGAATAGCTATTTATATATTATATAAATAAATAAAGAAATATATATATATATATATCTCACAAATGCAGGCCACATGTCAAATTCAGCTTTGCTCTTTACAAATGAATAAACTTTAAAAAAAAAAGAAATGTTGGAGGGGGTATTTGGAAAGACATCTATTTAAATTTTTATTACACACTTGATGTTAAAAAAACTAAGAATGGTTTAGAAAAACATATAAATAAATGAATAAATAAATAAATAAATAAATATATAAACACACACAGTACAGATTAAATTTTATTAGCAGACACATTAGCTAACAGGGGATATGGAACCTCAAGTGTTTTGTTATATAGCATGGACATTTTATTTTGCATATCGGAACATAAAGCCATTTTACAACTGTGAAGTGTGTGGATGCCCTTTACTCCTTCCTGACTTGTCATTTCTTGGCTCAGCCATGGTCTCTGCCTCCCTTCTGCTCGCATTTTTTCTCAAGGGCCAGATGGAGCCCTTGGTGCCACTGACCGTTTGTACCATGGAGCCTCTCAGCGTGGAGAGAAGGGTCCACGGAGCCACTGGACCGTGGACTTCATGCTGCTCTTCAGATGATGGGTCTGGGTCCCAGGGCCCACAGAGGCCCCGGAGGGGCAGGGTAGGCAGTGCCCAAGAGGCTGTTCCCTTTTAGTAGCCAACACACAACCTGGTGGTTTGGGGGAGGTAGTCTCCCCTATAGGGAATCCTTAGTGGGGTTTGTGCAGCTGCTTCAGAAAAGCAGCTTCCATCGGAGACGGAGGCTTTCCGAGCTCACCAGCCACCTGCACCCAGAGAGGAGTACGAGTAGGCCTAATGGAGCCCTCCCTCCACTTGCCCACTCCCCAGCCAGATCCCTGAAGCCTGGACACAGGTGGAGGGGAAAAGAGAGATGAAATCCAGTGTGGAGTCATCCCACTAGGTTAGAAGAGACGCTGGTGTCGGAAGTGCTGTTGGGTTTCCGTCCTAACCACCCCCTGCCTCTTGCCCTACCCCTCATGGCTCCTTCTCCAAAGCCGCTCACTGTCATCCACCATCTCCAGTGCAGGCTGCTACCTTTCCAATCTCGTCCTCATTGGGATTAGGATGAGATTTCCAGCTGGGCACAAAGTGAACCTTGTCTCCTGTTTCCTCAGAGCCCTGCCCTTGTGGCTCTAGGGTTTCTCCCTGACTGGACTTCTTCCTGCAGGAGGAGGCCAGGCCCCTTCTTCCCTTGCTGTTGGTTCCCACCTTGGGCTTGCTGATCACAGAGGAAAACTTAACTTGGTTCAGGGCACAGGGAAGGGGGCTCTTCCTAACTCACACCTGCTCTGTTCTTTTCTTTCTGGGTGAAGACTGCATCCTGGGATACTCTGCACCTTCTAGAATCCAGGCAGAGGGCTGGGAGCCGGCTGTGGGTTCCCAGGCTCACACCAGACACACAGTTGCCTGGGTCCCAGGTAAAGAAAGCTGCTTCTACAGGGGTGTTTTGCCTTTAGGCAGCTCACAGCTTCCTCCCAGCTTTCTGGGAAGCAGGAGGTCCTTGGTCTTCCCCACCTGGGTACGGCTGGAGCAAGGCCTGCAGTGGGATTTGTGGAACTTTCCGGCCCCTCTGAATCAACAAGTCAATAAAAAGGGGGCACATGGGATACCCGGGAACAAAGGGCACTATTCAGTAGCGCCAACAGGCCATACATCATCGGGCCAGAAACCTGCCACATGAAAAGGGTCTGCTTCTGCTGTGCCCTGCCTGGGAAGGAAAAAAAAAAAGAACGATGAACATTCATCTGTGAGGCCATCGGCAGGCAGCCCCAGGGCTCTGTTCTCCAGCCCAGGGCCAGGCACTGGGAAAGGCTGGTCCAGGCTCAGCCACCCAACTGCTCTCCCACAGTAGAGGAGCCTGGGATCACAAAAGGGAGAATGAAGAGAGAAGCTGGGTCAGGCTGACAAATTGTTAAAAAACCAAACCAACTTCCAGCCTCTGCTAGGCCTCGGGGGGTCAAGAGGCCTCGGCTGGCCCCACTAATGGAGCCTGCTGGAGGAGCAGCAGCCCCGGCCTCACAGTGTCTTATCTTACAACATAAAATTAAAACCCACTTAAAAGGCCGGAGGGCATGTTAACATTCCCCCTGCTGTCTAATTGAAGTAGTTCCCAGTGCAAAGGATTTCACTTGAAAGATGTCTCCCTCCGAGGCCCAGTCCTCCTGCTTGGCGGGCAGCAGAGGGGGCTGGGAGGGTGCGACTGTCATCTCTAAGACCAGCACCAGCTCAGGCCAGAGAATCCTGTTTGCTGCCACCACCCAGGCGGCAGGTGGCGACAGCGAAGGTTAGAACAGGCTGGGTTGTTCTGTATTTTTAAAAATTTACAAATTCATTAGCAGCTATGTCAGCAGAGGCCAGATCCCTGACAAGAAGCCCCGGTAATGATTCAAATATGGTGAGCTCCGCAGCAAAACCTGGCAGTTCCCGAGGCCAAGAGTTTTCTGTTCTATCCCCCACCAAGGCCCTCCTCCCTCCTATGCAAATCCGTTTCAGGTCTGGGAGGCATACGGAATCAATCAGGGCCATCCTGTAAAGGTGGTGAACTTGCACTGGCCATCCCCAGTAATGGGAACCAGTCAGCCCGAAGCCGGCTGGGACCGAAAGCCAAGGTGACAGCTATTAAGCAATTGTGTGCAGAACAAAATGGCAAAGGGGCCAGGTAATCAATTCAATTTCAATGGGCGACCCAAGCAACTGCAGCGTCTGTCGCAGCTGATTAGAGAGGGCCCGGCTGGAGCTTTCAATGCGAGCCCATCACAGATCAGAAACAGGCCCTGGATGAAAAGGGAAAGAACTGTCTCCTGAGAAGCAGGCGATGAAGGACTCTGTTTTATGTGACCGTGTTCTTCCTTCTCTCCTTGAAGAAAGAGTAGAAAAAAAGCAAGCAGTTGGGAGATTAGATAGTTTTCTTTTCAGCCATTTATCATTATGAAAGAAAGTAGACAGGGCAGGGGCAGAAAACTCTCCAGTGGGATTTCTGCAAAGTCTCACTAAGAAGGCCCAGGTTTACACTCTGCAGCTCCAGCGGCCCCCGCTGATTACCACAGCCTGACGGGGCCTGCAGAGCGTCCAGAGTCCCTCTTCCCTAACAAGGGCAAACAGGCCCCGTGCTCTGAGGATCACAGACATTCTCCTGCAGAAACCCCAAACCACCAAATTGTATCATTTGTGAAAATTAAAGTCTGAGTTAGAATAATGGGGAGAGGAAAAGATGAGACAGAGTTGTGCCAAGTCCCAGTGGGTTAGACCCCGATTGGGGCTCCCATTTGCTTGGGCCCTGCTGTGCTTGCCCCAGGTCAGCAATGGCCTGTCTGATGGTGGACCCAAGCAGCCAGCTGGTTCTCTGGTGCAGAGGGTGAGGGAGGCAGAGCAAGGGGGCGCCCACAGGCACAGAAGCAGAGAGAGAGACCAGCGATGAGGCTGTGGAGGGGACGAGAGAGGCTTGTGAGCAGACGGCAAAGGGTGCAGAACCAGGAGAGAGAGGGCCACTTTGGAGCCCAGGGCGGGGAAAGAACCTCTGGGGAAGGAGGCTTGGGGCTGGGGCAGGGCTGGTGGGGAGGGAGGAAGGGGGACTTAGAAGAAGAGAGCAATGGGTGCCATTATCAGGTCATTTTAGAAGAAGAATTACAAATGGTTGATTAACCTGAACAAACTTAACCTCACTAATAATCTAAATATCACTTTTGTCTAGCAAATTAACAAACATTTAAGAAAAGATATAGGGAGTCTCTCTCAATCATTGCTGAGTTTGCTATAGTCTTTCTGGAAAAAGCAATTTGGTAGCATGGACAAAGGCTCTAAAAGTGTTCATATCCCAAAGAAAATATCCAGCAATGTGAACACAGCTTAATGCTCTATAATCTTCATTGTGGTATTATTTTGAATAGCTCCAAATTGGCAGGAAGTAAATTGTGGTTAAGTAAATGATGATATACTCATATTCTGGAATATGATATAATCACTGAAATTATGTTTACAAAGTGCATTTAATGACATGGGGAATTGATTTAAAACTAAGTGAAAAAAGAGAATCATAATATAGAGTATGGACTCAAGAATATTTGAAAAGAAAAAAAAAAACACTGGTGTAGCCAAACAATAGATCATTAAGTAGCAATCAACAAGAGATTGAAATATATAAGTACATATATCCATTATATATTATGATAAAAAATTTCTGAGTAATATTTACGGTCTCCCATTTATGTAAAATACAAAGCAAAAACCTCTGTGTGTGTGTGTGCACATATATTTATTTGTGTGGTGAGTGATGTGTGAGCCTGTACCATGTATTTGTGTGTGTGATTGTGAGTGTGTGTGTGTGTGTGTGTGTGTGCGCGTGTGTGTGTTAGGGGCACAGAGAAGATGTAGGAAGAATTGTTTCTGATAGTTCCCTCATACATCTGTTTTGTTTGACTTATTACAATATGCCTGTATTACTTCTATAACTAAAAGATTTAATTAGAGGAAAAAGGAAAAGAAGTTGTGATTATAGAAGTGCCTGAAATAAAAGAAGAGTGGAAGAAACAGTGCCCACATGCTATGGCAGCAACTCTGGGAAGTGGTGGCTGCTGCCCATCAAGTGGAGGAGACTGACTTCTGGGCCCCTCGCCCTCCTCACCCTACTGCCCTACTAGTTTCCTCCTGACACTCAGGTGCTCCCTCTCAAGACGCCTCCTCTTCCTCCGGTAATGCTGCTGTGGTTCAAGGTCTGGGGCTTTAGCCTTCCCTTCCCACTAGCTACTCTCCCTGGGTGATGCCGTATCTTTCCTCAGCTCCTCGTTTCCCTCTTGAGACTGTCTCTGGAGATGTCAGGATCTTCATTGCACCCTGTTTGAACCTGAACCCATCATCCCCTCCCAACCTCCCCTTGTTGTTCTGTCTGGTGAATGGCAACACCAACTATTGTCCCCTTGCTCAAATCAGACACCCAAGCTTCTGTGCTGACTCCTTCCACTCCCTACCTGCCCACGTGCCAAATTACACAGAGTCTACCTCCTAAACAGCACATATCTGTTCACCTTTCCTCTCTCCCATCAGTCCTGGTAGCACCCTGGTCCTGGGCTGCCCACCCTCTAGTGTTAGCTGTGTGAGGCTGCGGAGCTTCAGGCTGCTGTGAGCAGCACCCCTGGGCACTTAAGAGTCACTCCTGGGGTTATTATGGCTGCTCAGCCATGTGGAGCCAGGGAACTGCCCGAGGAGGCCGCTGGGGTAAACTGCTGCTTGCACCCATGACTGCTTTCAGCTGGGCATGGCCTGAGCCCTCTACTGTGGCCGCCACGCCACCAGGGGTGTGCTGAGGAAGCAGGGCCCTCTGCTATCCCCCTGAGTGACAAGCGATCTGAGCCCCTCCTGCCCTATAGGTCTACATCCAGAGCCTGATGCTCATCAGCTCTCTGATGTCTTAGCCAGCTGCTTCCCAGGAGCATATGAGCTGCAGGAATACAGGATCAGGGTCGTTTCCAGTGTCTGCTCTCCATGTCCCTACATCTCTTTCTCTTTCAGGGATTCCAAATTGTTCCCTCCCGCAAACCCTTCCACAGAGACCACTCAGCCTAAGACAAGATAGGACTAGCCTTGTCTCTCTCTCAAGAAGAGAAAAACCAGACCAAAGACAAAAAGCCCCCAAACATGGATTCCCTATGTCAAGCACAAAGGACAGGTGCATGCTTGGGAAGTGATGGTGCTCCTTAGTCCTTCATCCCTTCCCAGCTGCACCTCTCTCCCTACCAGGTGCCTGATGAGCCCCTCACCAGCCCACCTGACCATGAGCTACTGAGCTCCATGAGCTCCTCAGTATGCTCTACTCTGAACCTTCTTTAGATTTGGGTCCAAAGAGTTAGGGGACTCCTCTAAACATAAGTTAGTGAATAATTCGTGGCACTTAGAGTTACAATCACTTCCACCAACTGAAACTACCCACAACGGGGGCATAAACTTGGGTTATCTAAGGCCCTCCCCCTCACAGAGAGGCAGGCTGATCAAAGGAGGGGCTGTCACTGCATTAGGTCTCATCCTCTCCACCAGGCTGGGATAGTTCGAGCCAAACAGCTGCTTAAAGTGCTGTGGGGATGCCCCCAGCCCCACTTGGCTTGGGCAGCAGAGCCTTGCCTCCCCAGTTCCTGGTCACATGTGCTTCCCTGGGAGGACTCTGGCGAGGCTTGTTCTGGAGCCACTTTTCTTTACCACCAAGAATTCCTAGCTGGGGTGCCTGAAGCAAGGGCTGGGTCTGTAAAATGACGTGGCTCCATTAGGAATGATGGAAACTATGTGAGCTGCTTTTAATAGGATCAAATATAGCACAGCACAGCCTTCTCCTTAGACCCCACGTGCTAATGGCCTGGCCCACATGCTCTGTGGCCCAGACTGAACGGCCAAGGGCTGTATCTTCAGGGCAGTTGATGAACCTGAATTTACTCCAGACACAGCAGTGAAGAAGGCTCAGGCGTTAAGTTCTGGCCTATCACACTGGAGACCCAAATGCAATTTTCTAGCCCAAGAAAATGAGCTTTTGGCTTCTTTTGATATCAATATAGAGCAGTGAAAAGTGCTTGGGACTGGATGTGAGGAGATGCGGGTCCTAGTCCCAGTCCCATCCCATGCTAGTCCTGTGACTTGCCCTGCTTCTGAGCCTCCTTTCCCTTCTTCCTTACAGGTCCTCATACCCCTGGCAGCACTAAAGGTCTATGATTCCAAGAACAATGTCTGCAATCATGACTTTCTTAGTACTAGGGGGACTCTGTCTGACTCTACAGTAGGACTCTCTCCAAAGTAGGGTAATGAAAGGAAATATTAGAACTTCTTTATTTATTTTAATCACATCCTTTTCCAATATCTGAGTCTATACCAGTACACTAGTGTGTGTGTGTGTGTGTGTGTGTGTGTGTGTGTATAATTTATAAGTAAATTTATAGATAATAAGTAGTATATTGGGAGTATGTACTTTAAAGCTTGTCGCTGAAGGGAGTTGAAATAATAATAATAGTTGTTATTATTATTATTATTATAAAAAGGCATGGAGACTACAGGATGAAAGAGAAGTCACTGTGAGACTCTGGGCTCCCCATGACCTCCTCACAATGGTTTACCAGAGCTTGGGATGGAGAAGCACAGTGAGGAAGTGGAGAGAGAATGGGCCTGGTGCTCTACACCCATTAGATGTCTTCCTAATCTCTGGGAGCCTCTGTCTCTCCACATGTTAATTGGGGGTAATAAAGTGCTCACTTCAAGTTGCCCCCTCCCCCAAGATGAGATGCCAGTCTGCACAGGTTTCATTTCAGATGCTTAAAAGATGTGAGCCTTCTTTTCCTGGGAAATTCCTTTTATTGCTTTTCAGGACTTTATTGCTTCTCCTGTCTCACAGTTAAGCCTCCTTTAACAGATGCCAAAGCCTAGATCTATGTGCAGTTAGGTGTACAATGCCAAGCAGGGGCGGGAGGGCCATGCTGGGAAGAATCCTGCTTGCTCCGTCCAGCCCTCTGAGCACCTCACATTTCTAGGGGTTTGGGGCTCATCTAGGATTCAGGACACTTAGGAAAGGGTATCCCTCCAACAGAGAAGCCAGCCATCTTCACCAGTGCCTCCAGGAAGGGACCGCCTGAGTTTTCCACTCCTTTATCCAAAACCCACTGCCAAACTCAGTGATAGTGGGAATTAATCTACTGCTGAAAGTCCCAACTCTGCCACTAGCTTCTTGGAGGTGCTGGACAAATCCCTCAGTCTTTCTTGGCTTCGGTTTCCTCATTTATAAAAAAGGGATGAGTAATATCTGTGTTGCCAACCTCTGAGGCGCGGTTCTTGGGCCAGATGAGATGCTCTGCATCAAAATACTTAGTAAGAAATGAAAGGGATTGCAATTAAAACCTCCTGTTGGCCCAATTAGTACCAGCCCATGCTCATTTTTGCATTTTCATGAAAAAAAACCAAAAAACTCCCACAAAAACACTGCTTTTTATAGACTAAAAATGGGGTATGGTTGCCAAGATATTGAGCAATCCCATCAGCTCTGAGGTGGATGATTTAGCATCATCACCTGCCTTATCATTATCCTTGCCCTGCCTGCATCCTCAGCTTTTGCGGAGGTCAATTTCCGGCACACACAGAAAAGCCTGTGGCTGTGGTCGGGAACAATCGGCCACAGTGCTCCTCTCGGGTTGTTGATCCTTTCATTTCCTCCAGCAGACTCCTGCCGTGGACTGAGTCCTACGTTTTACGCTACTCTTTTGAACTGATCGTTTACAACAGCCCTAAGCACCAGCCTTCCTCTCACTTTTGCTGTCCAGCTACTACTGCTCTGGATGGCAAGATGGCTAATTGGGACATGATCCCAGCCAAATGGCAAGAAAGATTCAACAAGCTGGTTCACTGGACCTTAAATATCCTGCCCACAACTTTACAGCTCCGGCAGCCATGGAGGAAGCATGAGTCATACCCAAGACGTGAGGCGGCTGCTTAGGGAAGGCCTCGGCAATGACATTTTTCACGCTTTTAATAAACCGCTGTATTATTAGAACTCACCAAAGCTGAATTTAATGAAAGTTTTAGGCCCTAAGGCCTGCATTTTTCTTTTGTGTTGCAAAATGAAACCAACTGGCCCAATTCAAATTAACCCCAGAAAATGCATAGACTTTAATTATGTTTCTTTCATTCTTTTTCCTTTCTCCCTTTCTTTTTCTCTCCCTTTCTCCACCCTCTCATTTTCAAATTTTGCTGGTGATTACTCTCTAATTGGAAGAAAAGGAAATAAAGTATGGGAAACATATTCAGATAGCCACAGGTTTCTCAACAGACTTCTTTAAGAAAAGTTACTGGTAAGTGATACAAATTCATATGAAAATTTTAAAAAAGAGAAATAAAAAGGCAAAAAAATACAAGGTCCTCTCAACTTGTACCAGAGACATAATCTGATTTGATACTCTGTTAGACCTGCTAAGCATCATTTCATAACAGGCAACTCTGCACAACACTGGTGACCTCAAACAAACCAGTAATCACTCCAGAAATAATAAGAAGGCAAGTCCTTTATTTTTCAAATTCCTGGGACTGAGCCCTTGGGGGAGGCGAGCAATGAAATGTGCTGCTGTGCACCTGGCCTTCAACTATGCAGAAGCCTGGGCGGCCGGAAATAGCTCCACAGCAGCTTCCGTATTTGCAGGAGCTAGTGAAAGACATCTTTTTCCCCTCACAGCTCCGTTCTTAAACAAATGCTTACTCTCCAACCCTCACCCCAATTTGGAGCATATTTACCAAATAGAGTGGGCTTTCAAACGCCTCCTAGTCCTTTATGGAAAAGAAAGGCTCAAGTCCCCAGCTCCTAACCTCACGGCCACCTTAGGGAATGCACTCGCAGCCCTTCCCCAAAGCAAGTCAGTAAATCCCCGGAGGATGCACGGGACCCCCCACTTGAGCTGCTGGACTGTAAAGTCACCCAAGAGGATGGCGGGGAGGGAGACATTTCAAATGCACCGCCTTCCGCATGAAGGGGCAGGAGACAGAGAAGGGCTGGGAAAGTCCCGGGTGCAGAGCTGTCTTTGTCTTAGTCCATTCCTTCTTTTGGGGATCAGCTCAGCTCTGAATCCTGCAGGGAAGTCCCTGCTTGGCATCAAGGCTGGCCTCAGGCATAAGATCCTAATTATTTGAATGGTATTTGTTTTCATAGCTCTTTTTTTTTTTAATGTGTCCAGGTCGATGGCATTTTAATGCCTTATTAAATGGGAAGTTTTACAGCAGTCTGTCTGTTCAGTCTCTGGGCCCATGCCTGTACTTTGTGTGCAGGGATTTTATCTTTCCTGCTGGCTGAAAATATTTTCCGAATTCCCTATAAAAGTTTTCGAGATTTCCTAAGACAAATAGAGTTCCACCAGCTCTAAATGACCTCGATGCTGTCGGAATTACATTCAGACACGTGCTTTGCCTTGTTTACACAAAGAACAGCATGTCCCTGTACTGGTTAACTCCACAAATGTGCTGGTGCATAGAAACACAGCTCTACCCGGGATGGCTCCCCAGAACCCCATCTTTTACCGGTTTCTTCCATCCTCGCCAACGGCCACAGCATCAGTAAAGCCTGTCCTGGATGAGGGCTTACACAGGAGCGGGCAGCAGTGCACAGCTGAGGGGAGCAGCCAGACCTGCAACAGAAACATGGTCTCATGAAGACCACAGAGCCACCTGGAAGAAAACCAGCCGAGCCCTTTCGTTTACTTGATAGTCTTCAAAGTTTATGAAAACATGTTGTTCAGTTGGAAGCTGAAGGTAGTAAGTAGTGAAATAAAGCATAAGTCCGGCAACTTAGTGTCATGGAAAGAACCTAGAATAGACTTACGTTCAAATCTCATTTCTAGCACAATTTATAGCATGTGACCTTGAGCAAATGCAATGGGGACAGTTAACTATATTTATGGGTATCTCTGGGTTATGGTGAGGGTTGAAATGAAGTAATGTACATAAGACTTCTGGAGCAGTGACTGGCACAGTGACTGTAGATAGCTGCTGTTACTATTTCATGAGGGTGCTTAGGACTCAGATGGGCAAAAGCACAATCCAGGCATGTACTCAGGCTTTGTTAAGGGTTCTGGAGGTGGGAGGGGAGAGACACCTTCGGATGGGAGGCCCATGCTGGGCCACATACAGCACTAACTGGTGGAACCAGAATTTAAATCCAGATCTGACTCCAGACCTGTGCTGGTTCCACTATTCAACTTGGGGAAATTAAATATGGAGAATTATCTCACCTGCCTGCAACACAACCTAAGCCTAAAGCAACAAAATGAGGCTTATTTTGCTCAGCTGGCATTAAAACACACACACACACACACACACACACACACACACACACACACACACACAAAGAAATTCCCGGGCCAACTGCTTGGCCACCAAAAAGTTCCCTCTGAATTTCTGTTTCACTGGGTCATTTTTGAACCTTACTCTCCTGGTGGTATTTCACTAAAAATGCCACACTTAACATTTAAGAGAGACAAATGTCCTAGAGATGAATTGATAGGAATGCCCAGCTCATTCAGAACATTTCTTGCTTATCCCATGTCTGCTGGCATGAAGCATGTCACAACCAAAGATGGAAGGTTGCTTGATGCCTGTAGTTGGAAAGGATAATAATCAGGGGTCATGTTTATGATTCTAGGGTTAAAACCTTTTATTTATTTATTTATTTATTTATTTATTTCCTCACTTGAAGATATTTTTCCACTGGTTTTTAGAGAGAGTGGAAGGGAGGCACGGAGGGAAAGTGGGAGTGAGAGAGAGAGGGAGAGAAACATCGTTGTGAGAGAGGCACATCAATTGGTTGTCTCCTGCACACAAGCGCAAGTGAACTGGGGCCTGGGATCAAAACCTGCAACCCAGATACATGCCCTTGACTGGAAATTGAACCTACGAGCCTTTGTTCCATGGGTCCACACTCTGACCACTGTGCAAAACTGGTCAGGGTTATTGATTTTATTTTATTTTAAATATATTTTTATTGATTTCAGAGAGGAAAGAAGAGGGAGAGAGAGATAGAAACATCAATGAGGAGAGAGAATCATTGATTGGCTGCCTCCTGTATGTCCTCCAATGGGGATTGAGCCTGCAACCTGGGTTCATGCCCTTGATCTGAATCGAACCTGGGACCCTTCAGTCTGCAGGCCGATGCTCCATCCACTGAGCCAAACCAGCTAGGGCTATTTATTTTTTAACTAAGATGCTCTATTTTCACAGAATCAGTAAAAACTCTCAATTTTAACAAATATGTTTCATTCCTTGAAATTCAATTTGATTCCTTTTCAATTCAGTTTAGACTCTTTTTTGAAATATTGCTTTTTTTGTGATCTTTTTATGTGTTGAATTATCTTAAACATATTTAATAATAAGCTCTGGATGATAATTATGTTATCTAAGGTTCTTGGGGAGTGTCTAATTCCACCATTTACTGATGTTTCAAAACAGGTTTTTCCTTATACAGCTTATAGTTTTTCTTCCTTTGATTTCTGCATGACTTCTGTTATAGCTTAACTTGGGCCCTTATACATTAATGATTCAGAAATCAAGAGACAAATCACTTCTCTCTTGAGTATCAATATCTGTATTTCTATTGCCTTCTGGGTATTGTTGCCTAATGTCTTATGGATACCTCAAACTTTTCATATTCAAAATTGAACTCTTTTCCTCATCATAAAAGCTTTTCCTCCTGCAAGTCCTAAACAGAAGTTGATGATTTACTAATCACCTGGTCACCTAAGCTAGAAACCTTGGGGTCAATGTTGTCTCCTTCCTTTTCTTCCCCTTTCCTTTTTGTATATATTGAAACACAGATGTTTTTGTTACACAAGGCCAAAAGAGTGAATAGCAAAATTAGAAGTTCTCATGTGCAAGGTGCTAGGAATGACATAAAATAAGGTATGGTCTTCATGTTTGTAGTGGTAAAAAAAAATTTGCTATTAAAAACAACAATAGCCTACTACTACTATAGGAAAGTTGAAAAATTGATTTTTAGGATAGATAGGAAAGTACTTTGATGGGACTTTTTGGCTGAGAAAAGCACAGCCTGTATGTGCTAGACAAAGAGAGAACTGAATTTCTCTGTGGAAGAAAGGGAGAAGACTCACTGTGAAAGAAATGGGGTGAGACCACAGGGTAGAGATATCTGGAGATATGAGGAAGGACCATGGAGAAAAGAGGGCCTAACAAGATGGCAGTAAGCTAGAACTGAAGAAAAGAAAGTTTCTTTTTTTCTGGGGAAAAATTCTCTGTAATAGGGATGGCCTGAAAACCACAGGACGTTGATGCTCACATTCCAAGTTGTTTGCTGTGCTATGTTGTTAGCTCTCCTATGACTCCCATAGAAATATACTTTCCATAACAGCCTTGTATAGATGGCGTTGAAAGAAATGAAGGGTGCCGGCAATAAAAAGAAATGAAACCTCTCCACAGCCCCTCCTGGAGCCAGCGTGGCTGGTAGCTGCAGCGTGGAGGAAGGACAATTCAAGATTGTACCCCTGAAACACAATTCCCTTTCCTCAAGGATATCAGAAGCAAGCGATCTTTGAAAGGGGGCAGGAAGACACTTAGGTTGCACTAACAGGTTAGAAGAGGAGATAACACAAGTAAAATTATAACTATGACACAAAGCAATGTAAGACACATGCCATAGAGTTGTATATACAAAGAACTATTGGAGTTCTGATTCATATTGAAAATCACTATATCAAGGGAGGGCTGAGAAACATTGAAAATCACTATATCAAGGAAGGGCTTTGATATTAATGAAAGGTGAATGAGGTAGAAGTATCTGAATGTATATATAATAAAAAGCAATGTGCATGCTAATGAAAAACAGATAAATGTGCTATGAGTTACTAAAACTATAACTAATTTCTGCAAGAGTAAATTAAGAGTGCATTTTTATTTTTTATTTTTTTTATTTTTTAAAGTACATTTTATTGATTTTTTACAGAGAGGAAGGGAGAGGGATAGGGAGTTAGAAACATCGATCAGCTGCCTCCTGCACACTCCCTACTGGGGATGTGCCCGCAAACAAGGTACATGCCCTTGACCGGAATCGAACCTGGGACCTTTCAGTCCGCAGGCCGACGCTCTATCCACTGAGCCAAACCGGTCAGGGCTAAGAGTACATTTTTAAATGTAAAACTTAACACAATGTTTTTTGATCAGATGAATGAATGAAGAATTTGTTGAAGTAATTCAGAATGGGAACGTGATAAATGAACGAGTGCAACTGATCAAGCAGGAAAGATTGTAAAATAAAGGAACGAACGGCTGACAAAAATGATCTGAGATCCTAGGTGACCAGGGGGTTGGTATGTTTACTAAAAAGTAAATTTGACTAAAGGAAGAATGAGCAGCACAGATGCTAGGGCATCTCATCACTCTACCAAGATCACAAATCCTGTTGCTAGTCAGGGCGAGGGCAATTGATGAAAAGTTGATCAAGTAGAAAGCTTCTTAAATTGTGACAAAGAGCAGAAAAGATGAAATTGGAAACTTTTAACCAAGTTCCTGATTCATTCTGATCATAGGTGGCTATTCTGAGTAGATTACAGTAACTAAGAAATATCTGTGCAGGAGGGTGTGTGTGTGTGTGTGTGTGTGTGTGTGTGTGTGTGTGTGAGAGAGAGAGAGAGAGAGAGAGAGAGAGAGAAAATATATGAATGAAAATCTGTGGCATTTGTGAGTGAAACTTTGTGGTTAACAACATGAAAATCAGAATGCCCAGTTGTCCTTTGTCCTAAGTGATCCTCCCTAAGATTCTGGGCCTGTGAAAATAATATTGGCTTTTCATTTGACAAATATATGGAGCATGATGGGTAAGTTGAGTTGGGATGGTTAAGTACATGGTATTAATATTCCTGAGTATTTAAAGAAAAGGAAAAAATCAGAAGCTCTTGCCAACAATTATTTTTCTACCACAGTCTTTACATAGGCCAAATGTGCAGATGCGAGTCTGGGGAGAGTGGCAGAGGAAAAGTTTTTGGCCAAGGGCTGGAGAGGTTGACTGCTGTTAAAGGACTACTCTTCCTCACTTGTTGCGAGCTCTGTATCATCTTATTGATTCTCACAAGGGAGAAAGACAAGTGTCTTCATAAATAGACAAGAAGACTGAGGACCAGAGAGCATACACATTGGATAATTATTAAAACTTGGTTCAGGTACCAGGCTTGTGAGCTCCATCTTTCCATACCACTTGAACCCTAAATAAGGGTAAGCATTCCTTTTTACAATTTCTTACTGATTCTCAGAGACGACAAAAAAAACCAACAAACATTTTTGAGACTCAAATGGCTGTTTGACACTAAGCAGAATTCCCCCGGAACAGGTGAAAGTTATCAACAAAAGCCTGTACTTTTTGAGGGCCTCTAGAGACAGACTCCTGCTTTGGAAAAGAAAAGTGTAAAATGAACTGAATCAACTCCAGATTCATCCCAACCAATACTGTCCAAGAGGCTCTAGGGGAGCCACTCACTAAGGGTGAACTAAATTCAGCTTATTTTTCCTCCTCAGAGAAATAATTATGTAAGAAAAGAACAAAGACAAACTATATTAAAACTTAGTCAGCATAAATAACAAGAGACATGTCAGTAATATATTTGCAACACATCAAGTGATAAGAATATAGTACATATAGGTAGTTTCTACAAATGACTGACTAAGAAACAGACAAACAACTTCAAAGATAACTGGGCAAGAGACTTGAACATGTGCCTCACAAAAGAACAGATATGATTGACTGATAAAAACATGAAAGATGCTTAACCTTATTGGAAATCAGAGAAATGAATAATCAGAAAAAGATAACATTTCACATTCACTAATTGCCAAAAGTTAAAGTGTCAAATAAAACCAAGAATTAGAAAGGATATGGGGCAACTGGAACACATACACACTGTTGGTGGCTGGAAAACAATTTGACATTATTTGGGATATTGAAGATGTGTGAACTCTAGGACCCAGCAGAAATAAATCCCCAGAGAAATTCTTGCTATAGTCCCTGGGGTCCAAAGCAGAACTGTGCAATAGCAAAACACTGGGCTAAATACAGTGGAGTGCAGTCAAACAATGAACTATTACATAGCAGTGAAAATGAAGTTAGCCATGTATATCGACATGGGTGAATACTGCAAGTGCACTGAATGAATGAAGTTGCAGAATAATACATACAGTATGACACCATTTTTATAAAGCTCAAATAAAAAACTGAGCAGCAGAGTTTAAGGATATGTACTCACATAGATGAGCCACATGCTAAAGAAAAGTTAAGGAGTAATAAACACAGCATTCAGGAAAGAGGGAGCAGAATTTGAAATGGGAAAGGAGCATGCAGGCCCCTGGTGGTATGGGACTGTGTTCTTAGCCTGTGTTTTGGTACATAAGTGTTTATCTCATTCTTCTGCCTCATATATACTTTATATGCATTCCTTTGAATGTATAATTTAAATTTTTGAAGAAAGAAATAGTATTAAAGGCTTAGAAATGCATTTGCTTTCATAGGAACCTTACTAACTTCCCCTCCCTAATCAGTTAGTATTCATCAAACACTTTTCCTTTGCCTTAATGACTCCCTTTGGAATGGAATTTACAGTGGATAAAAGGATTAGACAGCAGAGGTAAAATTGTTAACTGTTGGTAGATCTGCAGTTTGCTTTTGACATTTAAAAAGTAAAAGTTAAATTTCAGGTTTGACTGACCTCTAAATGTTCCATGAACATTTCAGTAGTGCCTCCATTAATGAAAAAGACTTTTCTGAAAATGCCTTTGTTGATAGAAAGAAACCTTGTTTCTAGAGATAGAAATCGTGTTGGCAGTGTGGGGTTGAGGCTCAGAGCCATGGATTCCTCTCCTTGCTCCCAAACCAGGCGCCACAGCCAGACATGGCCTTTCTCCCCGGAGATAAGCCTTGACTCCCCAAGTTTCCCGGACTGTTGGGGAACCAGGGGCAACCTTGTGCCGGGAATGGGGAGGTCTTAGATCAGTGATGGCGAACCTTTTGAAAAACCCTAACTTAACTCTGGTGCCGTGTCACATATAGAAATTTTTTGATATTTGCAACCATAGTAAAACAAAGACTTATATTTTTGATATTTATTTTATATATTTAAATGCCATTTAACAAAGAAAAATCAACCAAAAAAATGAGTTCACGTGTCACCTCTGACACGCGTGTCATAGGTTCGCCATCACTGTCCTAGATGGTGGCTGCCCAGCTCCTGCTCTGCCCTTCCTTCAGCTGGGGCATATGCCCAAGTTACTGTCAGTGCTCCTGTCCCTCAGCTGCCAATTCTCTGATTTCTCAAATTTGGGATTTATCATGTCACTCTTGAGAGTCTTTTCTTGGGAGGTAATTTTTCAATTTTACATATATTTTGAATGTCTTTCCTAGAGTTAGTGGCCAGTGAGAGGTATTACGGGAAGAGTAGAATGAGAGGGGATATTAAAGTGAAGAGGTTAGAAGAATTTTTACTATTAACTACTATAGATACTTTCATGTCTCTGAGTTACCAGTAAGTTGCTACCAATAAAGTCAGTCTATTATATGTCAGGCTGTGTTGACTTATACTGTTTTCTGTTTGTACCAAACCTAAATGGAAAGTAAAACTGAGGTTTAAATATCTATTGGTCAAGGTCACATAACTTGGAAAAATCTGACTTCAACCCTCTACAAAGCTGCCTCCACTTGGAAATTCAAGTGTCTTTTAAGGCGAGAACAGCTCCAGTCCCTGGTGGTGAGTGACAGTGATGGTCACTCGACATGTTACTCAGAATATGCAGTAACGTTGGACTCCACTCACTTCTACTGCCCTAGTTCGCGTATAGGAAATCCATATTTCTGATGGAACAATATTACTTTTTCGAAATACAGTTTCTGCAAATTTATAGAGGCAAGCTTTTGCTGCAATGTACACCAACCACTTTACCACATGAAGTTTTGGGGATGTTTACAGAAGTACCCCAAATGTATCAAACTAGAAATGTCTCCATTTTTGAGCACACAGCTTAAGAACTGCTAAGAGACTGGATGCCAAACTTCAGGCAAGAGTGAATTTTTATAGCTTGAGCTGTAAGCCTATGAAATTAGAGGTTTAAAATGGAAATGCTGACACAATCTTTGCACTTCGTAGAACACTGAATGCTGGTCGGGGCAGAGCTCTCCTCTTGCTGCTGCCGGCCACTGCTGTGCTAGGAAACTTCCTGTCTAGCTTTCTCCACTTTGGGGCCTCTTGTTCCTCTCAGATCTCCCCAGGCCTCCCTCTGGCCCAGCTAGGAAAAGCAGCTCAGATATAGGCCCATCTGGAGATGTTCAGCGTGAGGCCTGGACTGGCTGCGGAGCCCAGCCTGGAAGCCTTACTGGTTTCACAGCTTTCTAGTGCTGCCCTGGACTGCTGTCCACCAGGCCTCCTAGTCTCAGATCTCTCAAGCGCCCTGAGAGGTCCTGCATCGAACTATCGTCTTTCCAGGGCCAGCCGCCACCACCTGTGAATCCTCCCCATGATGCAGAAGGGCACCATTCCGGAGGTATCCAGGGCTCTCCCTTGGATTGACCAATGGCTTCTGGCTAGTGCTGAGTTTGCGTTTTCCCGAAAGCAAACCTTTCAGAATCTTTTCCCTTCGTGGCAGCAAGAGTGACAGGTATTGAGGGCTGCCTGAAAGGTACCTCAAATCACCATGGCTTTAAGAATGATGACTTTGTCAGACTGCCTGGATTCAAATCTTCACAGTACCTACTCACAGGCTGTTTTGAAGATTAAGTGAGGTAATATACGCAAAGTGGGTGAGGGTAGTCCTCTTCCCCCTGGAGCAAGAGGCACGGTCAGCACCAAGGGGACTGGCTCTGGGAGGATTGCACTGGAGGGAAACCGAGGAAGAGAAGAATGGAAACTGATAACTTCAAAATAAAATGTTATTTGCATGGTGCTTTACAGTTTATGGTTTCAGAATTTAATCAGATTATCCCTGTAAGGTAGGTTATCTCCATTTTACAGAATGAGGTTCAGAGAGGTTAAGTGACTTGGCCAACGTTATATAGCTAGTAAGTGAACCTGTCCTGATACTAAGTTTGGAGCTTTTTTTTTCTCATGATTCCATGGGTTGCATGAAACTAGAAGGAATGGCTGGTGGTGATGGTGGAGACCCCATCAGGTTATGGGTTTTTAATTTAAAAGACTGATTTCATACCTTTAAGAAGACTCACTTTTTAAAGAAAGCTTAACTCATTTATCACTGAGAATCCCAGAAAAGTACCTTGAAATTTGTACAAACCAGGTTCAAATGAACATAGAAGTTTTAAAATGGAATCAAATCGAGTTGTCTAATTTAATTCCTCTTTCTTTTATACTTTCCCCAATTTTTAGCTTTAGTAATTTTCTTTTCCTCAGTGATTGTGTTACAAAACCTTTTGGTCCATGATCTGAATTTCACTAGGAAATAATAGAGTGAAAAACATAAAAACAAAGAAAAAATAGCTAAGAAATTTTTCATAATTCAGTAAAATGTGCTTAGAAATTTGATGTCCACATAGATATGGGCCTGAAATAATTAAACAACAAAACTCCAGTTTGCTACAGTCAGAAAAAAGGATATGGTGTAACACAGGAACTATTATTACTCCTGCACAGTGGAGAAGACTTCTCAGGTTGTTCCAACCTGAAAACTGTTTTCTTCCTTAAATAAAGAAACAGAGACAGAGAGAATATAAACAAGCGAGTGAGAGCAGCAGGCATCAAAACTGGACAAGACAGAAAGTGCATGGTTGTGGCATGCATTTTGCAGGGTGCACAGTGAAAAAAAAAGAACCTTCCTATGTTACACCTTTAAATGGTTCTGTCAGGGGCAGATGGGGAACAGTTTTGCTAGTGCTATGGAATACAGTTCCACAGACTGTAATTAAAGACAATTTTAAGCAACTGCAGACGGAGAAGCTGAAAACTCTGTGATCAGTTAAAAGCATTTGAAGAAGGTAGAACAGTGAGGACTATCAGACAGTGTGGGACCCAGAAGATGGATAGATGGTGTACTACCAGGCAATCAACAGGACCAGGAAAGAGCCACCCCACCAGTGCTTAACGTAGGAATTGTATTATGTATGACCATGGATGTGTTTACAGATTTATGTTTAAGTTAATTATTTGATAAAAAATAGTTCATTCTAGAATATTTATTTAACCCAGCCGGTGTGGCTCAGTGGTTGAGCATCGACCTATGAACCAGGAGGTCACAGCTCAATTCCCAGTCAGGGCATATGCCTGGGGTTGCAGGCTCGATCCCCAGTGTGGGGCGTGCAGGAGGCAGCTGATCAATGATTCTCTCTCATCATTGATGCTTCTATCTTCCTTTCCCTCTCCCTTCCTCTCTGAAATCAATAAAAATATATATTTAGAATATATATTTAGTCACTATCAAAAGATCCTTTTAAAAGTTTTTATGAAGTCCAAACAGACAAAACCCTTAACTCTTGATGATACTTGAAATAACTGGATTCCAGCTTACAAATATATCAAGATTTTGTCAACAATTGGCCAATATGATAAGCACTCAAAATAGTTGCTGATTAAGAATGACCACACTTGCAACTATATGTATTATATTACCAATGTTTATATTATTGATTTTTTATGCTCTAATGATAATTGCCTTATCATCTTGGCATTTTTCTTCCTTTTTACTTGCATGGGTGGAAAATTATAGTCAGACTTCATCTCTCAGCTTCTCATGGTCTCAGTCTTCTATGGTATCACCACTACCACTATCCAAACAAATTCCAAAATGTATACCATGAGAAAGCACATATCTCACCTGAGATAGTAACTCAATCATCCAGAAATACAGTAAAAATCAGGAAGAAAATAAAAATGAAGGGCAAAGTAAAGAAAGAGAATAAAACTTCACGTATCACCTACTATGTGTCTAGGACTCCACTATAGAGTTTACATATATTTCTTCATTTAATCATTGTCATTCTATAACATAGATTTTATTTTCTCTATTTTAGAGATGAGAAATCTGAGGTTCAGAGAGATCAAGTAACTTGCCCAAGGTCACACAGCTAACAAGTAGAGGAGTTAAGATTCAGACTCATATTTGTCTAACTCCCAAATTCCTGTTCTTTCACAGTACCACACTATTTTCAGAAAAGGTCTCTGGATAACCAACACTTGTATTTCAAAGTTTGAATCCAAAGTATGTGATCATGTATTTTATTCACATACATAGTCTAAAACCCTCGTGTGGAACTTGGTTGCTCTTACATGTATTTAAGTCATGGTTGCTCGGTTTCTAAATCCAGAGCAGATTAGAAAAGAGAAGCAAATTAAAAGACGGGAGTAGGGTTTCAGTGAGCAAATACAATGATTACAGTGAGAGGAGATAAATTCCAGCTTGATGGAATACAGAAAACCACATTAAAAAGCAGATATAAGAATAAAAGCATAAATATGAATAAAAGCTTCACATTAAGTGATGCTAATACTAAACTACTGTCATTTAAATAGTACCTACTAAGTGTCAGACTTTGTGCTAGATGCAATGATTTTAAAAACTCAGAACATTTTATTTGTTCACAATGGGGCTCTGTATGAAATTTAATTTGTAAAAAGAATTTTGGGTGAAAGATTCTTAAAAACCACTGCATTATATCATTTAATCTTCAAATTGTTACATTTGATTCTGCCATCCCTTTTTATGGGTGAGAAATTGGAACTCAAAAACTTGCCCAAGGTCACACAGCTATTAAAGGAGCCAATATTCAAACACAGGTCTGCTGCCTTCAGAGCCTGTGTTTTTTCCACTGTCATGCTGCCTCCACATTCATCGGCATGACTCTGAGTCATTAAAAGAAGATTAACTTAAAAAGTTTAAAAAGCCAGGGAAATTGCACTGGTTAAACTAATGGAAAAGTGTACTTACATGGCAAGCAGCCAGTTACCTGGAAAACTTAGCTCTCTAGAAGGAGCAGATACACAATAACCTAGGGGCTACTCCGTAATCAGGACCCTTATACCTTTCCCAACTTTATCTTTACATTAGTGCAGTTTTGTAATTTTCATGTTTCTTGCAGATGATCTTATGTGGTCATTTCAGTGGATGTTTTGAAAAAAAAAAGTCCAATTCAGAAAAGATCATGAGAACTGTACACTTTTCAGTTAGGGTGTGTGTTTTCCTGCCTTCTTGGCAATTACTTTATTAAACCACCACTCATTAGTAGCGTTCGTACAAACACATAAATATAATTTATGAATTATTATTAATAAAAATATATCCTCTGTGAATAATAATGTGAGCTGCATATCTTTCATGATATCTTTCTAATGATATTGTTGGAGGGAAAAGGAGTGCTTATAAATCATTCCTCAAATCCCCTAAAGGTTGAAAGGTAAGTAGTAACTAGTCATCTTCAGAACTCATTGGATTTACAAGTTTATCCTTGAAGAGGTTCATGACTGGAAGGAAGCCTCATTAATCTTAATCATATCAATCTGAGTACCCAGTAAAGTCAGGTCCGAAATGGCTGCTATCAGAGGCAGTCAGGACAGACTTCAGACAAGAATGCACTCACTTCTTAGACACACATACCCAGGCCAGATAACAGCCGGGGATTTAGGCGAGGCTCACTGGAGACACAAATAGTCTCAATAACGACAATAGCTAGAGATCCCAGAGCCAAACATACAGCTAATAAAACCACTGGGCTGCAGGGTCAGACCAGAGTTAACCGCAGAGTCATCCAGAGCATTACTGGCTCTATTAAAAAAAAAAAAAAAGAAAAGGCTACAGAAGCCTTGTGCACCACCAGTGGCCAATTTGGAGCTCCAAAGGGTAAACTCTGATTGTCCTAGGAGATAGGGCTGATATCATTAGGGTCAGGAAGAACTCTACTCTGAGCCTTCCATTTAGATGTGGGAGATCA
Source organism: Myotis brandtii (assembly GCF_000412655.1). Lineage (NCBI taxonomy): Eukaryota > Metazoa > Chordata > Mammalia > Chiroptera > Vespertilionidae > Myotis > Myotis brandtii. The sequence goes on from NW_005354174.1 coordinate 1,962,952, forward strand.
ACACTAGATGATGAAGAAAAAAAGGGAGAGAGGAAAGAAGAATCACGTAATATAAACAGATGTTTGCATTTGTTGGAGGGTCTAAACTCTAAAAGTTTAGATGGACCTGACCAGAGAAGAAAAAAAGAGCCACCTATCACCCAGTGTTGGGAACATAGCCAGTCAGGTTAGTATGTTTAAATGTTTTTAACCTTCTGAAATATACAAGTTTGCCAAGAAACTCCAGGACAGATATTCTATTCTCCCTCCATCTCTTCAGCCCAAGTAGCTTGGACACTTACTCTATCAAATTTCTTCTAGATGTAAACTCTTTAGGAACAAGAAAATCATATCTTATTCATCTTTGTTTCCCCTAGAAAGCCTAGCACAAAACATACAGCAGGCTCTCAATAGACGTTTGTGGATTTTAACCACCCTCTCCATTTCCCTTCCTCCCACTCATTGTCATCATTGACTAAACTCTTTACCTTTTGGTCATAATTTTTTTTAATGTAAAGAAGCACAGGCCTTGAAATTGAAGCATATAATTCACTTATTTAAAGAGTGCAACTCAATGATTTTTAATATATTCACAAATTGTGGAACCATTACCATATTCAATTTTAGAATATTTTCATCAGCTCAAAAATAAACCCTGTATCCTTTGTCTATCACCCCTTCATCCCCCACGCACCCTAGCCATAGGCAAGTTCTAAATACTTTCTGTCTCTATATATTTGCCTCTTCTGGACACTTCATATAAATGCAGTCATACAAAGTATACTGTTTTATGACTGGCTTCTTTCTCTTAGCATAATGTTTTTAAGTTTCATCTATGCTGTAGCATGCATCAGTACTTCATCCCTTTTATGGCCAAATAATACTCCATTGTATGCATATATTATTTTAATTTAACCATTCATCAGTTAATAGACATCTGGGTTGTTTCTGCCTTTTGGCTATTATGAATAACATTATTATAAATATTGGAGTACAAGTTTTTGTGTGGACATATGTTTTCATTTCTCTTGGGTATATACCTAGTAGTAGAATATGTTTTCATATGTTTTCATTTCTCTTGGGTATATACCTAGTAGTAGAATTGCTGGGTCATATAATAACATATGGTTTGAGAAACTTCCAGTTTGCACTATTTACATTTCACCAGCAGTGTACGAGGGCTCTGATTTATCCACATAGCTCACCAATCCAACACTTGTTATTATCTGACTTTTTAAATTCTAGCTACCCTAGTTGAGGTGAAGTAGTATCCCATTGAGGTTTTGATTTGCATTTCTCTGATGGCTAATGATGTTGATCATCTTTTCAAGTGCATATTGGCCATTTGTACAGATTCAATTCCGTCTCTAGCAGAATAGAATAACATATCCATAATTACTGGCACCTGGCAGGCCCTCAATATGAGGTGGTTTTTGTTTTAATGATAATAGTTGTTGATTTTTTCCTATGGTCCAGGTGAAAGGTCTGATAGATTCATCCTGGCAGCAGAGAGGCAAGTTCTCTGAAGCTGGTCTGGAACCCTTGCCTTCTCAGTGGTTCAGGCCTACCATAATCCAACAGGCTGAGTTCATCTTACACACAAACTTCTCTTTTTGGCTTTTGCTCTCCCAAGCCACTAATGATGTTAGGATCCCAGGTGCATAATATACTAGAAATGAGATATTTCATGGCAGAATCAATCTGCCATGAGACTTTTTTACATAATGATGCTTACTATTTTATACTTGATGCCTATTTTCCTCCTTGGAGATAACAATGTTTCATAATTGTTTTCATTATGCTTATTTAGGCAGAACTTCTCTCCTAGAGGGTATGCAATCAACTTTTCTAAGATATGGAGAAGCAGCCAAAAAAACTTGCAATTCAGAGAAATATTGGGACATACAAGGTCCTAATCCAGAAAGAGAAAAAAACCAAAAACCATCTCAATTTAATAGTTTGTTATTTTTTTTGAGAGAGTAGAAGGGAGGGGGAGAGACAGAGAAACATGGATATGAGAGAGACACATTGACTGATTGCCTCCCACACGCACCTGATCAGGGCTGGGGATCGAGCCTGCAACAGAGGTACGTGCCCTTGACAGGAATCGAACCAGGGACTCTTCAGTCCGAAGGCTGATGCTCTATCCACTGAGCCAAACCAGCTAGGGCTTATTTTAATAGTTTTAACAGCCAAATTTGTATGACCTCCTTGTCTTTAGTCAATCCAGCTGAGAATGAGGAAAACAAGGTTGAAACCCAGAAAAAGGAATTCCTGATCAGAACCCTCTACTGTATGTAGATGTAATGTCTACCATGAAATACCACACATATGTACACAGAAGGAGCTAAACCTGACAATAGAACTTTGAGCACCAGATTCAGAAATCTGATAAATATGAGAGAAAAAAAGGAAATGTCGTCACCATCTGATGCTTGCTGAGATTATCCAGATACTGACAAGAGAAAAATCAACTCAAGTTTGAATAGTGATTGCAGTTTATACCTCTTGAGTAAAATACCTGAAAATCCCTAGTGTGGGATACTATGGTAGAGAATAGATAGGGGAGTGGTAGCCATTATTCTATGCATTTAAAATATGTTTTTCTGAAAAAACCTGGTTCTCAGATGTGCCACAAAATATGAATTTGCCACAACCCTAATTTGGTGGTGAAAGAGGGAGTAGAAAGAAGCTGGAGAACAACTTATCCTCCAATACTCTTTCCAAATATTAAGTCTGTTAACAACGCCAGCATCTCAATAATTCCAAGTTTTGCTCATACAGGAACACAATTAGTATAATTTATTCCTGGACAAGAATTTGCCAGGAGTCTACCAGGTGCCCACCCCACATCCCGGAGAACAGCAAATTCACTAGACAAACTGGCAGCCCTTCCAAACCTCTCCGCTGGGTCAGGCCTCCAAACGTGTAGCAGCCACAATGCTTTCCTTGGACCAGCCTCCGAACTTTTATTAGCTTTTTGCTGTTTTTCTAGGTTAAACCCATTGGAAATTGGATTCCCTTTAAAAAGAAGTCTATTTTGGTTGTGAATACAGAGTATGTGTAATAATCAAGTCAGGTAATCTCTGGGGCTTTGGATTAAGAATTCTCTCTCCATAATGCATTGTATTTAGCTTTTATTTTATTATTATTATTTTAAATCCTCTCCTGAGGATATATGTTTATTGAGAGAGAGAGAGAGAGAGAGAGAGAGAGAGAGAGAGAGAGAGAACATCAATGTGAAAGAAACATGACATGGATTGGTTGTCTGCCGTACGTGCCCTGACCAGGGATCAAACCCGCAACCTAGGTATGTGCCCTGATCTGGAATCAAACCCACAATCCTTTGGTGTATGGGATGACACTCCAACCAACTGAGTCATGCAGGGCCAGCTTTTATTTTTGGTGAAAGGCTAGTCTAAGAAATTGTACAGAAAAAGAAACAATGATAAATCTGGAAGAATAGAAACGATGTCTGACTAACTATTCAGTAACTCAAGAGGATTCTGGCTTTGTCCTTTTTGCTTGTTTTAAGTTGACAGGTGTTTCCAGAAAAATGAGTCATATTGTTTAAGGCCAGTATTGGAAGCCAATACAAAAGGCTGAACTTTTTGGCTCTTAGATTCACTGTGATTTTGGATTTTTCTCTCTACTACATTAAATACGCATTCCTTAAAGAGTACCTAGAGTCCTGGGATGGATGTAAAATGTCAACACTGAACTAAGATCACAAAATTCCTGAAATCATAGCAAACATATGCCAAACCAGCTAGGGCTTATTTTAGTAGTTTTAACAGCCAAATTTGTATGACCTCCTTGTCTTTAGTCAATCCAGCTGAGAATGAGGAAAACAAGGTTGAAACCCAGAAAAAGGAATTCCTGATCAGAACCCTCTACTGTATGTAGATGTAATGTCTACCATGAAATACCACACATATGTACACAGAAGGAGCTAAACCTGACAATAGAACTTTGAGCACCAGATTCAGAAATCTGATAAATATGAGAGAAAAAAAGGAAATGTCGTCACCATCTGATGCTTGCTGAGATTATCCAGATACTGACAAGAGAAAAATCAACTCAAGTTTGAATAGTGATTGCAGTTTATACCTCTTGAGTAAAATACCTGAAAATCCCTAGTGTGGGATACTATGGTAGAGAATAGATAGGGGAGTGGTAGCCATTATTCTATGCATTTAAAATATGTTTTTCTGAAAAAACCTGGTTCTCAGATGTGCCACAAAATATGAATTTGCCACAACCCTAATTTGGTGGTGAAAGAGGGAGTAGAAAGAAGCTGGAGAACAACTTATCCTCCAATACTCTTTCCAAATATTAAGTCTGTTAACAACGCCAGCATCTCAATAATTCCAAGTTTTGCTCATACAGGAACACAATTAGTATAATTTATTCCTGGACAAGAATTTGCCAGGAGTCTACCAGGTGCCCACCCCACATCCCGGAGAACAGCAAATTCACTAGACAAACTGGCAGCCCTTCCAAACCTCTCCACTGGGTCAGGCCTCCAAACGTGCAGCAGCCACAATGCTTTCCTTGGACCAGCCTCTGAACTTTTATTAGCTTTTTGCTGTTTTTCTAGGTTAAACCCATTGGAAATTGGATTCCCTTTAAAAAGAAGTCTATTTTGGTTGTGAATACAGAGTATGTGTAATAATCAAGTCAGGTAATCTCTGGGGCTTTGGATTAAGAATTCTCTCTCCATAATGCATTGTATTTAGCTTTTATTTTATTATTATTATTTTAAATCCTCTCCTGAGGATATGTTTTTATTGAGAGAGAGAGAGAGAGAGAGAGAGAGAGAGAGAGAGAGAAAACATCAATGAGAAAGAAACATGACATGGATTGGTTGTCTGCCGTACGTGCCCTGACCAGGGATCAAACCCGCAACCTAGGTATGTGCCCTGATCTGGAATCAAACCCACAACCCTTTGGTGTATGGGATGACACTCCAACCAACTGAGTCATGCAGGGCCAGCTTTTATTTTTGGTGAAAGGCTAGTCTAAGAAATTGTACAGAAAAAGAAACAATGATAAATCTGGAAGAATAGAAACGATGTCTGACTAACTATTCAGTAACTCAAGAGGATTCTGGCTTTGTCCTTTTTGCTTGTTTTAAGTTAACAGGTGTTTCCAGAAAAATGAGTCATATTGTTTAAGGCCAGTATTGGAAGCCAATACAAAAGGCTGAACTTTTTGGCTCTTAGATTCACTGTGATTTTGGATTTTTCTCTCTACTACATTAAATACGCATTCCTTAAAGAGTACCTAGAGTCCTGGGATGGATGTAAAATGTCAACACTGAACTAAGATCACAAAATTCCTGAAATCATAGCAAACATATTGTTAAGGAGCAAACTGAAGATGTGCAAATCAAAAATAATAGTTTAAATATACTCTCAGCTTTTCAGGTCATCCTAAAAACTCAACTATTGCTCCCAATAGAGGGTAATGGTCCTTTCCTCCCCTTCTGCATACTTCTCTGAAGAGCTCAGAGCACTTTCCAGGCATGACTTCCTCATTCTCCCAGTAACTAACAGGAGAGGAGAGCACGAATTAGTCTCTCACTATTACATATTGAGGAAAACGTGGCTTAGAAAAGAAATTATGTTTGAGTAGTGCAGGATGTCAGGTGGAAGAGTCTGTGTGCCTCTCATGTCTCCTGACTTGCAAAGGCAAAGTCCATAGAATGTGAAAGCTGGGAGAAAACTTAGATGCCATCTGGTACAGGGGTTTCCAATGTTTTGGATGCTATCTATATACAAGCAAAATTTCAAAAACAATTTTAAGAATTAACTATACATTTTCCCCCCCAAAAGGACATTTGAAATACAAAAGCCATCATCTCATGAAAAAAAAGGGAGGGGGGAGATATTATAACACTCTGAGACCAAAAAAAATGATAGCACCTGGTGTAGAGGGAGAAGAAATTTTAGGCTCTAAGAAAGAAAGTAATGGAATTTGGAATAATAAAATTAGAATTAGAAGTAGGGTTGAAGATGGTACGTATCTAAGTTATGAATTAGTCAGATAGAAGAACAACCTCAAAATAAAGGATAGTCTTTCTCAAGAAAGGACCTTTTCAATTTTATATCAACACATGCATGCAAACACACTATATATTCCTAATGTTTATCATCAAAGATCAGCATCAGTACAAGGGAAGCTATATGAATTTAGTCTATATCTTCATTTTACTAATGAGAAAATTAAGACCTGAAAAAGGAAGTAGGACTGTTAGATGAAATACAGGACACTCAGTTAAATTTTAATTCCATGCAATATTTAAAATATACTTATACTAATTATTTATTGTTTATCTGAACTACAAATTTAACAGGGTGTCCTGTATTATTTTTACTTGCTAAATCTGGCAGCCCTAAAAGGAAGTGAGTTCTTGTTACTTGACTTGAAGTAACTGTTGCTTAACGGTGGAATTAGGAGAAATCAGTTCTGACTCCAGCAAGTTTAAAAAAACAAAACACTGTGCTATCTTTACTACATCAGAGTCCTGCTCTTATTCAACACAATCCATCAACCATACTAATTCACAGTTTGAACACCTACCATCTTCAACCCCCACCTTTAATTCTAATTTGATTATTCCAAAGTCTGTTACCTCATTCTTTAAATCCTAAAGTTTCTTCTCCCTCTATACCTGCAGTTCTCAATTTTTTTGGTGTCAAGACTCTTAAAAATAATTGAGGAACCCAAAGAATTATTATGTATGTGAGTCATGTCTATCAGTGTTTACTGTACTAAGAAACTAGAATTGAGAAAATTTATTTTTAAAATATAAACTATTACATGTTTATATGAATAATACTTAACTTAAAAACTATGATTTTCCTAAACAAAACAAAAAATAGCAGGAAGAATGGTAATGCTTTATATCTTTGCAAATCTCTTTAATGTCTGGTTTAATAGAAGACAGCAAGGGACTCTGGTATTGCTTCTTCATATGACTTGTTTTGAAACTATTTAGTTGAAGTATATGAAGAAAAAGCAGCGTCATACAGACATACAGTGAAAAAAGGGAGAAGTATTTTAAATAACCTTTGAGATAATTGTAGCTATTTTTCTTTGATGATACATCAAAAATTAACAAGTGGTAGTTTCTTACATATTAGTTGCAAGGGAGAATCTGAAATCTTATCAATAAACTTCTTTGTTAGGTTAAAACCACTGGTCTCTTATGCACTATGAATGGATAATTTACCAATGAATGATCCTTTACCATTATTCATTGGTAATTTGGAAAATATTTATTAATTGAGTTAAGGAGAACTTCCAAATGTTGGCACATTTCATTATACAATATCAAAAAAATCACACTTGTTAATATCACTATTGAAATGATAAAAAAAATGTCTTCAAGTTTTCCAAAATTCTATTTTTACTTGGAAACTGGACTTTAATCACTGGCAACAAATACTGTATTTGGCTCCCTTTTTTCTCATTGAGAAAATGCCTTCCAAATCTGAGTAACCATAACTTGTCTGTCAGTAATTTTTTCAAGTAAAAATAAAGTTTTGTGAAAAGCAGCATCTAGTTCAACTTGCAACTCAAACAACTGCATAATAATTTTCCCTTAGCCATCGTACTTTGGTACACAGCAAAAGTGCTTTAGCTACTGTTTGTTACACAGACCGTTAAAATCGTCCTGTACTCAACAGTTGAGATTAAATAAAATTAATATTTTCTTCTGCTTCATCAATAATATTCTCAAATGAAACTGGATGTTTGTATTTGTCACTGTTGTGTTTTGTTTTTCTCATCACTGTGAGTGTGTGTTGGTGAAGAATGCAATGACTACTATTACAAGTTTGTAACAACAGTTTTATCTATTACTGCTTTTGAATCATCAGTGCAAATGTCAACATAGTGAAAAAGGCAAATAATGGTTTAGTTTTGTTTAAAAAATACTTTTGCCTTATGGACCCCTGAAAGGATCATATGACTTCCCAGGGTCCCTCCAATTCACTATTCTATACCACCTTTGCTCTAACATACTAACAGCCAATTGAAATGTTTAATGAGAAACTTGTTAAGTCTAAAATTCATTGAGAGGGTCAACCCCTTTGTTCTAACTCATCACCAAAGCACATAACCTGCAGAGAAGCCTCAGAAGTCATTTTCTTTCTTAATTATCAAAAGATAGCTGTGGCCTACACGGACACTAACTATGACCTTCTCCCAAACATGCTGTTCCTTGAGCCTAGAATGTTCCTTGGCCCTTCCCTACCTCTAACTACCACATATTCTTCAAGTTCAGCTGAGGCATTACCAAAGCCTCTAAAATTGTATTCCCATAGCATTGTGCTTGCCATCAAGGGCAAGGGTTAGGATGGAGGTAGGGAAAGAATAATATTGTTGGGTGCCTACCATATTTCATTAATCATGCAGGATATTTAACATTTAATGCTTACAAAAACTCTGTGAAATAATTTTACAGATGAGAAAACCAAAGTTTAGAGAGGTTGAATAATGTAGCTGGTAAGAGGAAGAACTGTCTAAATCCAAATCTTGATCATGGCTTAGTTTTTTTTACTGCTTAGAGAAATTCAATTTAGTTTAAAAAAATTTCCCATCTTATCATCTATGAAAAGGTTTAAATCAGTAATCTCATTCCTTTTAGCATTAAAATTTTTTAATTTATGTTTCCTGGCTTCTTATAGAGTAACTAATCATTTATTTGGCAATCCTTATAGAAATAACCATAATATTTTATATTTTGCTGAAAACCAGAGAGGGCAGAAGAAAGGCTGAAATGGAAATGGGATAGGGGAGGAGCAGAGGCAGGAAAGATATATTCAGCCCATTTGTTGACATCATCAGATGGTAGAAATTTATATTCAAAGTAAAGTCACACTATTAGAAAAGCCAGGAATAACTATACTTTCAAAACCCAAGAGCATAATTTTAAAAAACAAGGTAGAGAAATCTGTCCCAACAAAAATCAAGATCTATTATAAAGTGATAGTAATTAAGACACAAAGAGCATAAATTACAAAGAAAAGATTAATAAATTTGACTATTTTAAATATTAAAATTTTGGTTTATCAAATGACACCCCATAGAAAAGGTAAACAGGCTAGATATCAATTAGAAAAAGAGACGTAATACACAGAACCAACAAAGAATAAGTGTTCAGGATATATAAAGAATTTCTACAAATCTGTATTAAAAAGAAAAATAATTTCCCCTGTCTCCCTAAAAGAGAAAAGATGTAAGTTTATATTTCACAGAAGATGAAACATGAATGGCCAATAAATGAATAGATATTAAACCTCCCTAAGAAATTAGGGAAATGGGATATTTCATATCTATCAGATTAACAAAAATTAAAAAGTGTTATAATACTAAGTGCAGATGAGATAGTGACACAGAACCTGTTGAGAAAAAGCAAACTTCCTAAGAATACACATAGTATGATAACACTTATATAGAGTTTTTAAAATAAACATTACTACTATGTATTGTTTAGGGACACATACATGGGTATTAAAAATATACAGAAATGCCTGGAAATGATAAACACCAGATTCCCTCTTCTAAGGTACTGGAAGGAGGATGCAAATGGGGAGGGAAGCACACAGGAGGCTTCGATTTTATTGCTAAGGTTCCATTTCTTAAGTTAGGCAGTAAGTAGAGGTGTTTGTTGCATAATTGTTTTATATGGCTTTGTATATGTCATAATACATTTCTAAAAGCCCAAGGTCAAATGTCTAAAAAGTCATTCTTTAGGTATACCAATGATATAAATATATTCTCTAGATGGCCAATAACTTTTTTTCTATATTCAGAATATTGGATTTTAAGAATTGAATTGCATTCAAGAATAGCATTAGGCAAAATCGCACAAAACCTCATTCTCACTAGTTAAGTTTCACATTATGTGCCTTCTGGATTAAAATAATGCAATGAGGAATCCAGCTTACGTCACCTGAGCTCAGGGGAAGAAAAAATAACGATACCTGGAAAATAGCAAGGGGAAACAGACCCTGTGTGCACACTGTTTATTTGTTCAGGCTTGTAGCAAGGAGAAAGGGAAACATGAAAATACCTTGGTCATAAATTGTCATGTAAAAGACAAAGAGAAACTCTGGAATATTATGAAACTATAAATTACTTCTGCTGAAAGGGTAGAATTTGCAGTATCCCCTTAACCGAGGTTTCACCTCCCCACTTTTGACAGAATAACTCCTGTTCTTTGGAGAAAAACACATGAAATAAATGTAAAACCCGAGAGGAAAATCATCTAATATGTACACCACCTGCCTAATAAAATGAGAATAAATTTGGCTTTTTGGCTAAGTAGATTTGCTTATGTTTTAACCTAGATAGAGGCACACACCATCTAAATTACACATTTTATTTTTATTTTTAAAAGCCAACATGAAGGGACAAAAAATAATTTCAGAATGTCTTAATGGTTTGCTTTCAAGGTACACATCATACAACAGAATTCATAATTATAAAATAAGCCACAATCAACTCTTAGGTTAACATGGAACCATGTCTATTTACTAATAATGCTAATGAGATTCTGAAACATCACAGTTTTCGGACGCCAGCTCAGCTCTGAGATCTCAAACCCATAAAGGCTGAAGTACAGGACGACACAGACACATACGTTTACTCCAGACGTTGCCAGCAGTTTAGTTACTGAGCTAATGGCTGCAGGTACCAAACAATGACTTCTCAAAAGTAAACATCTCTACTCTTTTAAAACTCTCTTTCTCCCAAATCCTAGGAGGTGGCAGGCCTCATGAAGAGCTACCTGCAAAATCCTTCCTTTGAAGAAATTCACAAATGAGTCAATCCCCTGTTAAAGGATTTGCCAAAAACAAAATTCCAGGAAGCCACGTAAAAATGATTTGTGAGGCTGCTTGATGCCTGACATTTGGGGGGGGGGGGAACACCCACCCTTCCTATGCCCCATTTCAAAAAATGCATCTGCAGGCAACTTGACTGCTACTTAAGGCTAAACGCTGGTCTCAGATGTATCTTTGAGGCATCTATTCAATCTGGAGTTTACTATAGCCAAGATCTAAACCATAAAAATAGAGTCAAAACGGAGAACTTCAGAGTCAGAGCCAGATCCCTATCCTGACTCTTCCAGCACCTTTCACTTATGAGTAGTCACTGCCAAATGGAGCAGTGGGAGCTGCATGAGTCCCTCTCCACTGGCCAAGGTGACTCACTCCAATGGAAGCCCGAAGTCCCTTGGAGCTGTTGGGTTTTGCAGTTATGTTTGGTAAGATATGAAGCTAGAACTTAAAAAAAACCAGGGTATTGCTTTGGCTCAATTCCATTCCTTATATTGGATGATAGAAGCAAATATATATTTTCCAAAATTCTGCATTCTGTACAAGAGAAAGAATGGCTAGTATTTGAGTATCAAACTAGGACCTCTTTTTGGTACCAATTAGTTTTCATTTTTATTACTGGGAAGAAAAATTACAAGAAAATTATTTCAACAAGCATTTGCTATGAATAATAATAGTCACGAGCCCGACCAGCGTGGCTCGGTGATTGAGCATCAACCTATGAACCAGGTCACAGTTGGATTCCTGGTCAGGGCACATGCTCTGGTTGTGGGCTCGATTCTCAATGTGGGGCGTGCAGGAGACAGCCAACCAATGATTGTTTCTCATCATTGATATTTCTCTCTCTCCCTTCCTCTCTGAAATCAATAAAAATATATTTAAAAAAATAATAGTAGCCATGATTTTTCAGCCACTCTTTGTGCTTTCAGACCCTGAATTTCATAATCCTCCTAACACATCTAATAATATAACTATTATCTCCATTTTATAAATGAGAAAACTGAGGCCCCAGCATTAAGTAATCTGAACCGGGTCACAAATTTACTAGGTAGCAAATTTGGGATTTGAATCCACATCTAGTCCAACATTAAACCCCTTTTCACTACACTATAATGCTTCTTCAGAGTTATTTTGTATGTGAACTACTAACAATGCTGTAAGATCAAAACACCTAGATACATTAAAACACATTATGTTTCCTGAGTAATGTACTCTAGTGGTAGGCATCGAAACCTCCATTCTGTAATGGGAATAAAGTAGGAAGCAGTTAGCTATTTAGTTTAGCATTACACTGTAAGGAAGAGCTGTGGTCTTGACTTGACCCTTTGACTTTACTGCTCTAAGAAAGTTATAAAATACTTATATGACTCCTCTTATTCTACCGCTGTGTTTGATCTGACAGCAATAGTTTACAAAACCTCCTTTGTTTCCAAACAATGTTAAATAATATATTGAAGGGAGAAAATTAGTCCCCCACCCCAAAGTCATGTACAAATAGTAAGTTGGCTAAAAAAAAAAAAAAAGAAGTATGAGCTCTTTTTGGAATTAATTCATTGAAAGAACCATTACAGTATCTATATCCCTTTCCATCAACCTTGCCATCTGGAATTTATTTTTTAGGCACTCATTGCTTCTCACAGGTTCAATGTTACCCATTTCACACCATTTAACTATTGAAAGCACTTGAAATTCCGGACCCTAGAAGCAGAGCCTGTGTCTTTCCCGTGATGTAGCTAATGTGTCAGACTTGTAAAATAGCTCTTAGTGGCGGGCCTCCATTTAGAGAAAGACGGAAACTAGCTTTAAATACTTAGAGCTTTAATATCTAGTCCATTATACTGAAGCAGGGTCTTGTAAAGAGTCAATTATGGGATACTTCTGATTTGATCCACATGCAAGGGAAATCCGCTTCTTTGCCTTTAAATCCCTGTTATAAGTGTCTTGTTTAAATAATTAGTGACACTTTTTCTTTGATCAAATTGATTCATATTGTTATTCTTCTATGCTAATTTAAAACTTAATCCATGTAAAAGTCTAAGACAGATTTTAATCTCTCATGGAGAAAGCTTTCCCCCAAAATGGAGTTTTCCAGAAAATATTTTAATTTTTAAAACATCATTAATTGACTGAAAATAGTTATTTTTCTAAACGGGATTTGTGAATCAATCACAAGCCAAGATGGTAATGTTATTTTTTGTATATGATGTATTGCATATACAAACACATATACACAATACATAATACATGCTTAATAGCATTTTTAAGCAACTAATATTACTGAGACCTCTAAAGACAATCAAATGTAATCTCATTTTATGGCTTGGGGCTAAAATGTTTGTGTGTATTTGCAACATACTGTCAAAGGGTTAATATCTTTAATATTAATTTATTCACAATCAAAGAATCAATAAGTTTATGTAAAAACAGAATCTCAGACTTTACTTATCAAATTCATATTTTTAAAAATTACAATTGGCCAGGGCAATACGAAACTGGTACTCTCATGTGCTACTGGTAGGTATTAAATAATAGTTTACTGAAAGGCTTTTGGAAATACCTATCAAAGACCTAGAAAATGCACATGATGTTTGATCTAGCAACAACACTTCTAGCAATTTAGGAATCTAGTCTCAGGAAATAATCACAATAAGAATTTTGTTATAGAACACTGAGAAATATTGGGAAAAATTAAAAATACAACAGAAGATTGATTAAATACATTTTACTTCTATTCACCATTTTGCCCCTAGTATTTATTGAACAAATGAAGGAATATATATCCTTTTAAAAGGAATAGTGCACATAAATATTTTTATGTTAGGGCAGATGATCACAATATAAAATACCATTTTTATTTTTTAAATGCATATATGTGAATAAAAAATGGCAGGTATATATAAAAATATTAATAGTGTTTTTTGGGGGGTAAAAGGCTAATCTTTATTTTATTTTCTGTCTCTAAATTTTTTATAATAAACATAATTGCTTTTATAAGAGCGTCACTGCAAACATTTATGTAAATTTTAAATTATTTATACAAGAAACATAGTCTCATTAATTTTATAAAAATATGTAAATAGATAACATAAATATTGAATAGTTCTTTCTTCCTTTTACTATGCCCAGTTCTACTCCTTTTCCAAGATGTAACTACTATTAAGAGTTTGATGTATCCTTCTTATGAGATTGCATTTCATGAATCCACAGAACCAAAGTCTACTTAGCTCCATGAATATTTATATTTCTCTCTTGTTTTTTGCTATTATAAACAATGCTTCAATAAACATCTTCATACATATTTTACCATATACAGGTACAAATATTAATCTAGGATAAAAAGAAACCGAAGTGATCAGTTGATGAGAATGGTTAATGAGAACTTAAAATCACCTTCCAAACTCCACCAGTTCTCAATGATTCATGTGAGTGCCTGCCTATTGCTTACATTCATCAGTGGTGGATAGTACCTCTTTTTCTTTATTTTAGTCTATCAGATGAGCAAAAAGACCGTATCTCGTTGTTGCTTTTCCTGATTACTCGTGCATTTGAACATCATTTCAAATCTTAATTGGTCATTTTTATTTTTCTGTCAATTGCCCTTTTTATTCTTGGTCTATGATTTCTTTAATTGCTCTGTACTACTCTTTATATTTTGAATGTTCCCATTACTTATTAGATATGTTGCAAATATTTTCTCCCTGCCATTTTTCTTTACATTTTCATAAAAAAATTGAGGTAAAATTAACATATGGTGAGTACACAGTTCAATTTATAAAAGCTTACTTTTGTGTCATTTTAAAAAACGATGTGTTTTCAGTTATACAGAATTTTTTATTTACTGTCAATCTATTTTATGGCTTCTAAAATTTTCATCATGCTTAGGAAGGACTTCAACAGACCAAATTTAGAATAATCTTTTATACTTTTTGTGATATTTTATATATTTAGCTTTTTAATCTATTTAGAATTTAGTTTTGTATTTTATGTGAGATGGTGATATGCTTTAATTTTACTTTTCTAAATTGACAATAATTACCTCAGCAGGATTTTCTCATGCATTTGAAATACCATTTTTATCATAAATTAAGTTTCTTTGGATGAATGCTTCAGTTTCTGAGCTCTGTATTTGTTCCCTTAATCTAATTGTCTATTCTTGTACAACTGTCACAATGTCTTAATTATCATAGGTTTACAGTATATTTTCATATCTGGCAAGGCTATACCCCCCTCACGTATCAAATAGTTCCCTTATGGTCTCATTCAGTTTCTCTTCAATAAACAATTGATAATCAGCTGGTCAGTTTCCATGGAAAATACTTAGTGGGATTTTGACTGGGATTGCATTAAACTTCTGGGCAATTTGAGGGTAACTGACATCTTTACCATGTTGGGTCTGGCAATCCAAGATTAAATTGAGATATTGGCCGAAACCGGTTTGGCTCGGTGGATAGAGCGTCAGCCTGCGGACTGAGAGGTCCCGGGTTCGATTCCGGTCAGGGGCATGTACCTGGGTTGCGGGCACATCCCCGGTGGGGGATGTGCAGGAGGCAGCTGGTCGATGTTTCTCTCTCATCGATGTTTCTAACTCTATCTCTCTCCCTTCCTCTCTGTGAAAAATCAATAAAATATATTTTTTAAAAAAAAGAGAGATTCTTTCATTATCTTTTGGCATCTAGCCTTAGTAATGAAACATACAATGCCTACTTGATATCTATTTCTTTGTAGATTACTTGTTTTCCCTCACCTTACCCTTGGTATTCTGATGTAGGCCCTTTCAACTGAAAGCTTGTATTTTCCTCTAGATCTAGAAAACTTTCTTCTATTATTTCTTGGATTATTTCCTCTTATCCTTTGCATTCTCTTTCAGAGATTCTTCAAAATGTGTAATCTGGTTAACCTTTCCTTCTTTTTAATATATGTTTTCTTGCATTTTATAATTTTTAAAAATATATGCTTTTATTGATTTCAGAGAGGAAAGGAGAGGGAGAGAGACAGAAACATCAATGATGAGAGAGAATCATCAATTGGCTGCCTCCTGCACCCCCCCTCCTGGGGATCCAGCCTGCAACCTGGGCATGTGCCCTCATGGGGAATCAAACCATGACCTCCTGGTGCATAGGTTGAGGTTCAACCACTAAGCCACACTAGTGGGGCTTATAATTTTTTGGGAAAAGGAAGTAGCGTATAATCAGATCACAATTTTAATCCCATCTTTCTATGCATTATGAAGGAAATTTTAAAATAAATTTCAAATTACAACTTGATTGAATTGAGCTCTGGCTATTTCCTCAAAGAATCTTAGAGTCTTACAGAATTTTTCATTCACCGAACCAGTATTTATTTTGTGCCTAATTTCTGTCTGGAACTGTTCTAAGTTCTGAGGATCCCAAGTGAAAAAAAGGCACAAGTTTATAGTCTGGCATAGTTTTTCAACCTTGGTACTATTTATTTATTTATTTACATTTCTAACCTATCAATCAATTATTCTATAACAGGCAGTACCAAATGGTGGTTGAATGTTGACTCCAAAAATCAGATCATACGGGTTTGAATTTTGGATCCATTGTTTATTGGGGTCATCTTGGGCAAGTTACTTTAATTTCCCTGTGACTTAGTTTTCTATCTATAAAATGAGGATAATAACAGTACCTTTCTCATAGGGTTGTTGTATTAAATAATACTTGCACAGCACTTAGCACTCAATATATTATAAATGTTCTCAATAAATGTTACTTATTATTCCATATGTTACCATCACCCTGAGGTTTTTCAACACATGCTTTATAGATTTTTTCTCTTTATTAATTCTTGTTTGGAATGATATTGGAGACAATGACTATTGATGATTATGAGAAGCTAAAGATACCCCTCCAACTTTCTTGGTATTTTGACCAACTTTAAATAGGTCTTATCAAGAAAAGGAATCAGTAGCAAATGACAAAGTATCAATAGCAAATTTTTTAAATACTTAAGGTAATGTTATTCTCCTATGGCTCAGAAATTAAAATAAAAAGAAGTTATAAGACAAAAAAAATTAAAATTAAATTAAAACTGAAAGATAAGTGACAGCATTGAACTTAAGGAAAAAACTGAGAAATAAGCACTGAATCGACATAGACTTTAAATGTTTTATTTTTATTTATTTATTTATTTATTTTTTTGTTGGTGTGCTTTAATTTTTTTTTATTAAATCTTTATTGTTCAGATTACATTTGTTCCTCTTTTTTTCCCCCCCCATAACTCCCCTCCTCCCAGTTCCCGCCCCACCCTCCGCCCTCACTCCCCACCCACTGTCCTCATCCATAGGTGCACGATTTTTGTCCAGTTTCTTCCCGCATCTCCCATTCCCCTTTCCCCCCCAAGAATAGTCAGTCCATTCCCTTTCTATGTCCCTGATTCATTATAATCACCAGTTCATTCTGTACATCAGATTATTTATTCACTTGGTTCTTAGATTCACTTGTTGATAGATGCATGTTTGTTGTTCACAATTTGTATCTTTACCTTTTTCTTCTTCCTCTTCTTAAAGGATACCTTTCAGCATTTCGTATAATACTGGTTTAGTGGTGATGAACTCCTTTAGCTTTTCCTTATCTGTGAAGCTCTTTATCTGACCTTCAATTCTGAATGATAGCTTTGCTGGATAAAGTAATCTTGGTTGTAGGTTCTTGGTATTCATCACTTTGAATATTTCTTGCCATTCCCTTCTGGCCTGCCAAGTTTCTGTTGAGAAATCAGCTGACAGTCGTATGGGTATTCCCTTGTAGGTAATTGAGTCTCTTTCTCTTGCTGCTTTTAAGATTCTCTCTTTGTCTTTTGCTCTTGGCATTTTAATTATGATGTGTCTTGGTGTGGTCCTCTTTGGATTCCTTTTGTTTGGGGTTCTCTGCGCTTCTTGGACCTGTAAGTCCATTTCTTTCACCAGGTGGGGGAAGTTTTCTGCCATTATTTCTTCAAATAGGTTTTCAATATCTTGCTGTCTCTCATCTTCTGGCACCCCTATTATTCTGATGTTGGTACGCTTGAAGCTGTCCCAGAGGCTCCTTACACTATCTTCGTATTTTCGGATTCTTTTTTCATTTTGCTTTTCCGGTTGGGTGTTTTTTGCTTCTTCGCATTTCAAATCTTTGGCTTGATTCTTGCGCTCCTCTGGTCTGCTATTGGGTGTAATATTCTTTATTTCCGACCGTGTATGCTTAATTTCTAGTTGTTTCTTTATCATAGCATCGAGGGTCTCATTAGTTTTCGTGAGGCTCTCCAGAAGTTTATTGCAAGCCCTCAAAATTGCGTTTTTTAGCTCTATATCCTCCATTTCTGTCATGTTTTTTTGTCTCCGCATTTTTTATGCTTTCTTGGTGCACCCCCTAGTGGTCTTTGTGCGCAGTCTTGTTCTAGTTGAGCCTTGATTGTTGTAGTTAATACTAGAGGGATTTGACCACCAGGCCGACTGGCTGTGAGAATCAGCTGTGTCTGCTGCAGTGGGAAAACTTCTGTCCTCTGGGGGGGCGCTAATCTAGCCTTTGCCTGCGGCGATCCGGCAAATGGCTCTGCGCAGGGCTTGGGCGGGGCGGGCTCAACAGGGCGGGCGGAGGGAGCCGTTATGGTGCCCTCAGTCCTGTTCCCAGAGGCTCTGCTTCTCAGAACCCCCGGAACCGCTGCAAACCTCGGAGGGAAAGCTGCCTTCCAACTGATGCCAGACACTCCCGCTTCTCCCGTTTGGGTCCGAGTCCCCAGCGATTCGCCCGTATCTGGAGCTCAGAGTCTGAGACTCCCCCCTGACCGAAAACGACAACCGCGCTCTCAGCCACCAGCCCGCTTTGCGCGCGCACCTCCGCACCTGAGTTTTTTCCACACTGCGCCTCCTCTGAGCCTCGGTGTGCTGTTATTTTTCCTTCTAGTTGAAGAGTCTCTCCTCAGCCAGCCTTCCTGTGGTTCTGGGTGATGTCCGTTCCGTCTTTTAGTTGTATTTTTGAAGTGGTTGTTTGCGGCAGCAGTCTCCGGTGTTTACCTATGCCGCCATCTTGCTCGGAATCAACTTTAAATGTTTTAAAGAAAGGACATACCTTCTCGTCAAATTTGTATGGGGAGAAATTGACATAGGGAAGGCAATTTAGATTTACTTGGGACATAATTATACTATTCTGCAGTATTATTTTTGCCATCAGTTGTTCTTCCGACATCCCCTTTTCTATCACAGTCACCAGAGGCAAGCAGAAGCGTCTGAAGAGTTTGAAGAGGGGAACTAGCAGCGCTCCCGTTCCCGCAGTGTGCTCATGTGGAAGCATTTCCCTGCGGCTCTGTGTTTACAGGATTTTATTTGTGTAGAAGTACTGCAGAAGCACTGGGTGATAGTGGCTCAGCTGCAGGCAGAGCTTGAGGTTCTTTTGCTCTTCTTCACTCTGGAAGCTGTGTTCCCACCTTTGTCTCAGATAGGGAGAACAGGCCCGAAACGTGGTTTTGCAAGCCTTGGCAACCTGGAGATTTCTATCCTGTAAATGGATTAGGAGGGAATCTTGAGTTTGCTTAATATGATTGGTGAAAATTTTCTTCCATTTCCACCCAGCAAAAGCAGCCAATTGCCCAAGTGAGACAAAGGCTGAGTGTCTCAGGCTGTCACTGTTTGCATCTAGTAGAGTCCTGGTCTGAAGATGTCTATGAAGAGCCCAAACCTTTCCCCTGGATCTTGCCCAGGATGATGGTCAGAGTCTTCCTGCTCATGCAGGTGACTTTAGAACTCACGGGATCATACAATCCATGCACCAGCAGGTCTAGGACAATTTTCTTGTACTTTCTCATCTTGTTGGGGTTCTCACAGGCCATGGTTCCCAGGCCTTTCATTGACATGTGACACTTTTTAGCACTGGATCCTGGGGCTCTTTCTGTCAAGAGGAAAAACACATTTTTCAGAGGCTCCCTCTTCTAGAACCTCAGTTTCCAAGAGATCCTGGAAAAGAAAGACATCGTTGATGTCCTTTTCTTCTGGACTGGGAGGTGGAGATGGAAAGGGGCTAGTCCAGGATTCTTCTGTTTGGTCCATGGATTTGAACTCATTTGCTGAGCTCCAGCGCTGGGGCAGCAGCTCGAAAGGCACAGGGACATATGAGGAGGAACTGAATTGTCTGGCTTCAGTTTGAGAGCTGGAGGGGCAGCTTTCTCCCAGACAGAAGTGCTGGCAGAGGCCATTGTTCTTTTACTGAGCCCTTCCCCCACAGAGCCAGCAGGCAGGCACAAAATCTGAGTCTCCATCAACCTCAACCTTGGTATTATTGACATTTCTGACTGAATAATTCTTTGTTATAGGCTGTTTAGCAGTATCTCTGGCTTCTACCCACTAGGGCTTCTACCCTTTTGTGACAATCAAAACATCTCCAAACATTGTCAAATGTCCCCTGATAGGCAAAATTGCCCCTCTCCCCCCAGAGCACTGGTCTAGCAGAAGAAATATCTAATCTAATATTAGAAATATGTTAGTGGAAAAGTATACACAGTATAGTATTGACACAAAGAGGGTAATAGCTAACCTTGCCTGGGGTTCAGGAAAGGTTTTAAGAAGCAGAAGACAGTAGTTCTGGGTTATGAAGAAAGAGTTAAGTGCTTGACAGGCAAACAAGGGAAGACAAAAGAATTAATAGTAATATTAGAAAGAAAAACAGCATCTAAAAACAGAAAGGTTGAAATAGTTTGGTGTCTATGTAGAGTTCTAGTTCAGTGTAGATTGGAACAAAGATTTGAAGGCTGTGGTGAAGGGAGAAGGAAGCAATAAAGCTGAAGAGGTAGAGACAAGGTTATAAAAGAACTTGCAGGCTATGCTAAGAAAAGTTGGGCTTGCCCTGACTGGTTTGGCTCAGTGGATAGAGTGTTGGCCTGTGGACTGAAAGGTCCCAGGTTCGATTCCAGTCAAGGGCATGTACCTTGGTTGCGGGCACATCCCCAGTAGGAGGTGTGCAGGAGGCAGCTGATGGATGTTTCTCTCTCATCGATGTTTCTAACTCTATATCCTTCTCCCTTTCTCTCTGTAAAATATTAATAAAATATATTTTTTTAAAAGTTGGGCTTTATTGAGTTATGATGATAAACCACTGAAAGTATTAAGCAGGGAAATGGCATTTTAGAAAGGTAATTTTTAAAAATAGGCAGGGAATGGTTTAGGAGGAGATAATATTGGAAATAGATTAGGTAGGAGACAGTTACAATAGTTAAGGGCCTAAACTAGGGCCATGGGGGCTAAAGAGATGGGAAATGGCACAATCAATATACAGGAGGTAGAACTGATAAGATTTAATGATTGCTTAGCTATGGAGAATAAGGAATTGAGAGGAGTTAGGACAATGTCAGTTATCCCACTATTGAGTTAACTCATTATTGTGGCATTACACAAGACTGTAACATTTTAAGCCAAGATCAGATAAAGACTAAATTTTTTTCATTTATTAATGATTTATTAATAGACAATTGTATCCATAAAATGACTAAGTTCCACAAATGCCATGAAGGCCAAATAATTCAAGGATGGGATAATTTTTCAACATATTTGTTGAAGAACTATGGTACTGAGGACCTCTACTGTTGAGAATATGAATAGCTTCAACATTAGGATTAAACATTCAGTAAAATGTCACCCAGGCACCGGCAATCCACAGCCTACCCAGAGTTCAGATATTATTTTCAGAGGCACAAGGCTAGTTGTGTTACTGGAGCCTAAACAGAAATACTAGTAGGGTAGAATCCAGGTCTCCTCCCACCTCCTGGAATACTTCTTCACCTCCAGGTGCCCCGCATTCTAGTACTGTCTTCTGGCCTGAGTCTGTATTCAGCCTGAATACTACTGTGGTTTTTTGTGGGGGTTTTTTGAGAAACAATTACACAGCAAATTTAATGTTTATGCAATTTAAATCCATTGATGCTACGAGTTGGAATAAACTATACTCCAAATTCTCCCAGTCTATGCTCAAATTCTTTTAGAAAGGGAAGAGAGTGTTTCTTTCTGTCCAACCCTTGCCTCTAGAAAAAAGAGCTCATCTGAGATGGAGGGCTTAGAAATGCAAACTGGTCAATAGAAATATTCCCTTTTCCAGATAATTTTTCCTTTACGTAATCTACCTAAATGCTGATATGTTGACTGAAAGCACCAGATTCTCCTACAATTGACTCCTCCACAAAGTCTGAATCCAAAAGATGTTTGAGTTTGCCAAGCAACTGAGCGTAGGATACACATTTTCCCTCAGGTTTCCTTACAGTTATCTCAAAAGATTTTTAAACAGTTCAATTATTTTTAAAGTGTTGTTTGTTTATTTGTTTGGTGAGAAGCTTTTCTCAAATGTCACAAGCTATAGGGTTAAGGAAGATTTCTTTTGTGATTATATTTAGTATACGCATGGTTATGGCTCTTTATACAGCTTTCCCTTTAAGGGAGCCTTAGTTCCATTATTTCCACAATATTCATTGATAGCTATTAAACTGACCCAAGGGTTTCCCTAGGTATAGTTTGGCTAATAAATATCAGACACACTAGTGTTTGAATTTGGGCTCTGCCATTTATTAGTTTATTGTTCAAGTTACTTAACCTCTCTGACTTTCTCCTGTGTTAAAACGGGGGTTTTATGAGGTTTGAATATGTTAGCATTTATGAAAAGTATATGACAGAGACCAGCACAAAATGAATGCCGAATATATCTAAATTTCCCTTCTCTTCCTTTTCCTTCTCTTTATAAAGAGCACAATAAATAATCACTTCAAAGTGAGAGTTATTTAACTGTCTACAAAACATGCCTAGGTGGAGTCCTTAATCAACATCATGTTTTCAAGCCAAATGTGAGTCAAACCAAATTCTTCCCTTTATCAGATTGTGTTTTTAGCACAAGAAAGGCAGTCAAAAGAAACTAGGTGTTAGAGGGTTTGGTTGTACGCATACAGTACCAAAGGCATAACCCATTTTGTATAAGAAATCCAATAGAATTACCAAAGAGTTTTTAGTCAGCATCTATGGTCACATGTGAGCATGTTATTTGGTACAGGGATTGATGAGGGAGAAAAGCCTACGGAAGTTCGAAACAAGAAAAACGGAAACCCCAAATGCAGAGGAGGCTCACACTATCTCTGGCACCGTGTACACAAGTTCCCAACAGGCAACGTGCGCATTTAGTCACTCTATACCAGTGATGGCGAACTTATGACACGCGTGTCAGAGGTGACACGCGAACTCATTTTTTTGGTTGATTTTTCTTTGTTAAATGGCATTTAAATATATAAAGTAAATATCAAAAATATAAATCTTTGTTTTATTATGGTTGCAAATATCAAAAAATTTCTATATGTGACATGGCACCAAAGTTAAGTTAGGGTTTTTCAAAATGCTGACACACCGAGCTCAAAAGGTTCGCCATCACTGCTCTATTCAAAGAAAGTTCAATAGCTCTCATGCCTGAGCTTGAGGACTCATAGTTAGGTCATCCCGTCATAATTTTTGTTGTTGTTGTTGTTGTTAAAAGGGAATCTCAAACCATATGCAGAGAACCATATGCTAAAATACAAATTCAAGCTAGTGCACAAATGTATTTTCATACAGCCAGGAGATTTTGTTGTTTTCAATGCTTGGGGTGAAATGTGAAAGCTAATGGTTCCTATTCATTTTTAAAATGAAGAGGGAGCAACAATCGGGTTGAAGGAATAATGGGTTAGCAATCCGGATCAAGGGTCTAACCCCTTGCTTCTGTCACTGCCTATCAGTGGGACCTAGGACAAGTCCCCTACATACAGTGCTTCGGTTTCCCCACCAGAATGTTCTAAATAACAATTCTGGCACGCACCTCAAAGGGAAAAGATAATAAGCATACAATACTTTTCAATCTTCCTTAAGACGGTGTTACATAAATCCCAGTCATTACTACCACTAATACGCTAGGATGATAGTACCTGCAGGGAGGTAATCATCACCCTGTAGAGAGAGTAAGCTATTAATCACCTCCAATCCCTCAAATTGTGTGTCAAGTCAAGGACAAGTGAGAGATATGCCGACTATAGTACTGGTGTCAGAAGGAGTTTCTATAAGCCTCAAGCCTTCACTGTGAACATTTTGCTTCTCAGAAAAAAAAGATTCTGCATTCAAAGTAACCTCATTGCTATGAGAAGGTATGATCTTGACTAGTTTATCTTTGTTGAGGCTTTCAATCTTGGCAGCAGTGCTGTGCTTCCCACCGAAGCTGAAGTACTTGCGCCAGATTGTATTGTCAACATAAGCAGGGGGAAAGATGCTTACATCAGCTGAGAAACCCATTTCCAACTTAGGGTTAGAAAATGTCTTTCTAAATCCAAATTGTAACTTTTATCTTAGACTTCCCCTTTAACTAATGCGGTCATGTGCAGATCAAATGCTTAGACTGATAAATGTGTAAGGGATTCACTCATTGTCAAAGCCCAGAATCCAAAGGTGATTAGTCGGCTAAAGAGGGAAGATGCGCACCAGACAACCTTGTTTGTTGCTTTGCCACTTAATCACATTAATCCCTCCACAAGAAGCTCATCTGCATGGCAGGGAATTAAACACTGACAAAAATAAAACCAAAGCCCCCAAATCAGTCCAGACACCTGTTTCACATAAGTAAGTGTGATAAGATTGTCTGTGGGTAGCAATTTTTTTTCTGTAAACATTCTTACAATTTTTTTGACACAAATAATTTAGGATTCATTTTCATAAAGGTGCTTTTCTATAATGTAGATAAGTGTTATATTCCAGGTAAAAAGCAGACTAGATTCTAAGTGAAAGCCAGGAGTGTCCTCTAAGTGTGGTTACTAAATCATAAGCAATAGATTTCCTATTTCAGAAGGAAGCCAACTTAGAGATTTCTCTTAACTACGCCAAAACCACTAAAAGTGACCTTTGTTTCTGCACATACACTTAACCTAGTTGATTCTGATCAATTTTCTCTCATGATCCTTACATTGTTTAAATAAACTCTTTATAAGGCAGACTTTAATCTTTTAAAGTCCTAGTATGGAGAGTATTATTTAAAGGTGTTTTTTTAAAATCCAAATTAAATATATTAATTTAAAGACTTTAAATTTTATCTTTAAAAAAAAAACCACACAGCCAGTCTTGTACCATTTTTTGATAATTATTTTTCTCCTATGTTCCATTTTTAGCTAAAACCACAGACATAAAACCATGTGCAAATCAGTTCAACATTTGAGAAAATATTAGTGAAACAGTAAAGTAGAAAATAATTTCTTCTGAGAAAAATCTACCGTTTACAGGCAGTGCCAATTAAATTTTTAAAATTTAAAAGTAATTTAAAATGGAAAATCTTTCATCAGAGTTAACTGTAAGCAGAATTTAGTTTTTCTTTAACAGTGCAAATGTACAGAAAATCCCAGAGATGTTCAAATGCATTAGGCACCTATAGAGCAACAACATCCAAGCGGAAACAACTCGGAAAAGATCCATGAGGGTTTTCGTGACTGCTGGAGAGAGTCAGCTCAGAGTACAACTTTCAAAGCACACCAGTGTAGGGAGTAAAGCATTCAAACACAAAATGAGCACTCAGCAAGAGCTGCAAAGGACGCTTTTACCTAATTAAAAGCTTAAATTCACAGAACTTCAGAGCACTGCCGTTTCAGCTTAACTTTGCCAAAATAATCAAGCAGAATGAAGCAAAACAAATAGGAGAACAACAAGCCTACCACTCTGGTTTTGATTTGCTGCCCATTACAGTTGAGCGGTTTGGCCTGCTGGGGCTAGACTGCTCTCAAACGTCTTTCAAATGCCCTATAATGACACCTAATTTTACATTTAACTCTTGGAGGAAAACGTTGTTTTCCTTGTGACAGTATTTGTCCTATGTGAACATTATCAAACTGTTTGTTCTAATCCGTTGGAAAGAACCATAAGGCTCTTCTGAAATGAAGGCTTTTTCCTAGTTAGGAAGGTGACTGAAAAGATTTAGTTCTTTAGCTTGTCTTTAAATCTTCTAAATGAAAGATGATTTACAATTAAGCTATGAAAATGTGAACACTCTCAAGTCTGGAAAGTTTCAGTCTGAATTGAGGTATCCTAAATCAATGCAAAGACTCTGTCTCACAGAACCAAATCTTACCCAAATCAGCCTCTATGCTCAAATCTTAATAAATTATAAAGGGTTTACACACTATGTCTAATTCAACTAATTTCAGCTGAGACACTACCAGTATTTCCCTATAATGTGGCATGAAAAAATAATAGGGTTTATATTTAAAGTCAAAATGGCATAAAGTACTAGGAGTTGTCACACAAAGATCATTTTCCTTGAGAAAAATATGATTATACTTCTAATGATTTGAGAAAGTAGATTAGAAAAATAAGGTGTGCTAGGCTCTTCAGAAGACCTCTCAAGATTTAGTTGCAAATTAAGGTGAATTTTTATAAATGGGATCCTCAAATTGTTTAAATTGTTAACCAGTTTAGGATTATCAAGTTTGGGGACCTCATTAGCATAAACTCCTTGCTTTCTCTTCTCTGTACTTTCAACGTCCTTGCCCTTCTTCAGAGATCTTATTTCTATTCAACAAGCAATACAAGTAGTAGAAAGACCATGGTTAGAATCCTGGATTTGGAGCCAAGCTATATACATTAGGCAAATTTCTTTTCACCAAAGCTCATTTTCCTCATCTGAAAAACAATGAATTAGACCAATTATCTCTAAGAATTCATTCCAGTTTAAAACTGAGTTTTCAGCAAAAGAAGAGTACCCATGTATCACATCACGCAGGTCTCTCAGCAGACCTTTGGGTAAATGCTGTAAAACTACCCAACTAACTGATTATTGAAACAAGAACTAAAAGCTAAGAAACTAGATTTTGGAAAAAGAAAAGAAAACGGGGTTAATAAACTAGACAGATAAAATCTAGAGACAGAG
Organism: Myotis brandtii; assembly: GCF_000412655.1. Classification (NCBI taxonomy): domain Eukaryota; kingdom Metazoa; phylum Chordata; class Mammalia; order Chiroptera; family Vespertilionidae; genus Myotis; species Myotis brandtii. Next base: position 1,989,668 of record NW_005354174.1, read on the forward strand.
GAAATTGAGTAGAAAAAGTTGTTGTACACAGGACAGGTATGCATAAGTTCCACTTCAGATAGTAGAAGGAGAAAAAGAGAATGCAAATCCAGAAAGAGGACTATGTCAAGAATGAGATTTACAAAATTGTGTCAGAAATAACACTTCCCAAAAATGAATAGATAGAATTTTTCAATTACATGTATTACAGTGACATTGGTTAATACAATTATATAGTTTCAAGTGTTTAGTTAATGATACATCATCTGAATATTGCATTGTGCACCCACCACCCAACGTCAAGTCTTCTTCCATCACTATGTATTTGACTCCCTTTCTCAAAAATTAGGATACTCACACTTTTTTGTCTTAGACAAAAAAAAAAAAAAAAAGACAATGTAGATAGTGGCTAGAACACTGAGGTAGGACTCAGAAGATTCTATGGCAGTTTAGACTCTGCCATTTATTAAGAATATGTGATAGAGAAGTCACTTCACCTGTCCAGATATCATTTACTTATCTGTAAGAGGAAGGAGTGGGACTAGATCTTTAAGGTCCCTTAGAGATCCTAAATTGTATAAATTGACATGGTTAAACAAAAGCATTCTTAATTAAAGTTAGCTGAGAATCTAAGAAAGGCCTTAAAAGTTGACATTAGCCCGGCCAGCGTGGCTCAGTGGTTGAGCGTCGACCTATGAACCAGGAGGTCACAGTTCAATTCCCAGTCAGGGCACATGCCCAGGTTGTGGGCTCAATCCCCAGTGTGGGGTGTGCAGGAGGCAGCCAATCAATGATTCTCTCTCATCATTGATGTTTCTGTCTCTCTCTCTCTCTCTCTCTTCCTCTCTGAAATCAATAAAAATATATATTTTTTTTAAAGTTGAGATTAATAATAATATCCACTTCATAAATTTTGGAAAATTTAAAGAAATGGTAATTGTGACAGTGTTTTGTAGGCTGCAAAATGCTATAAAAATTATGGTAGTGAATATTTTTATTTATTAACATTTTAGAAAAATGAGTTAATATTGATAAAATTTTGGCAATGCAAAAGTAGGTAGTTGACACATACTTTCTGAACAAATAATGGATTCAAAGTAATATGTCTAATCTCAGTACAACTGATAAATAAATTTGCAGATAAAAGGGAGGGGAGCTCATATAAACATTGTGGAGAATGTGGGCAAATAGGAAGCCTATAATAAATCGCACCAGAAATTATATAGCTATATACATATATTTAAGGCTTGGACTCTCAGTCTAACTCAAATCACATTTAAACACTCTCACTTCTATTTTTAAACAGCATGAGGCATACAATGGAGCTAACTTTCCTCCCTATGGCTCCAGCACATTAACTTACTTATTTCCATTTTCCCCAGTACATTCTTTTATCTCCCTTCCAGAGAGGTGGCATATATTTCACTCACTTTTTTGCTTTATCTGACTGCTTAATAATTAGCCAGGTTCAAATATCTTTTCAAACCTATCCTCACCATGAGTTAATCAACCTAAGTAGTCACTTTTGAGTGCTGCAATGTAAGGCATACTATCCCTGACACGTTCCCAGATCCTACTGGCGTGGGTCCAGAGTTTGGAACTGGAAAGTCAATCAGAACCATGCTTTCCTATGGAATTTGACCTTATATTATTTTTAACACATACAGTCCAGCAGAAACAAACAGCTGTGAAAAGGAACTTCATATGCAGCACATAGCAGGCTGGGGGTAAACATCCCATATTATGCCATAGCGGCTATGGTCTCTCATGTAGCATTTCTGTTGTTGGAAGGTATAAGCCTATCCGTCAGAATACGGCTGAGCTATACTAAAGCAGGTGGTCTGGTCTAGGGATCCTTTGGAGAAGATGGTTCTAGAGAGATGGGGGGAAACCCTGGGCTACTTTTTCCAGTCCTTTTGCATTTCTCATGTTCCACAAAGGTCAAACAACTTTTATAAAAGGAAATTAAAAGGTAAAAACAAGCACTAAAATGAAATGACTCTATTTTCTCACACAAACCCACCAAAGTCAGGGTGTTTGGAGCTCCTATCTCCCCATTTCAATGAAACAGATGATTTTATTTTTTGAAAGTCTCTGGCTATTTCATATGCAATAATTCTTCAGAAGAGGATATAACTCTGGTATATCTTTTTAAGGAAGTATGAATTAGATAATAATAAACTGGACACTGCTTTCTAAATCATGATTGAATTTTTCATTGATTTCCTTTACTTGCAACATATGTGTAAGCACATGTGCTATATGTGTGATTCTATCTTTAAATACATGCCCATTAAGGAGGCAAGCGCGATATTTCTAGGTGCCAATTCTGAAAGTCCTCATGTAACACTTCCTTTTGCTGCCAAATGGAATAAACCCACTTTGTTTAAAACATATAGTTTCAGATACATGCAGTGCAAGTACGAAGATTTATGTGGCAAAATTCACCTGCAGGGAACACACAGAAACTTTATTTATAATAATTAATATTTGAGAGGCAGCATAGCATTGTGGGTAAGCATGCTGGCTACAGATGCAGACTGCTATGCTTGAATTCAGGTGCTTCCACCTACTACTGTACAATTTTTCTTTGCCTTGATTGTCTTATCTTCAGTGGAGATTACAATAGCATCTAGGATTAATTTAATACGTGTAAATTGCACTATGCACAACACATACTAGTGCCCCAAACAGTAGTTATAATTATTTGCATAATTCTGTGCTTTGAAAGTGTTCTCACTGGCATCTCGCTGGCTCCTCCTAATAACCTTGCTCCTGTAATGCAGCATAGTGTTGTTAAAAGTATGGATTCTGGAACCAGACTGCTTAGGCTAGAAGTCTAGCTTCCCCACTTACTAACTATGCCAAATGGTTAAATTTCTTTTCTAAAGTTTCAATTTTCTGATCTGCAAAATAGGAATGACAATAGTATCTACCTCATAGCATTATGTGTACATATGCAAAGTACTTAGAAGAATACCTGTAACATAGCTGATATTTAATAAATATTAGCAATTATTATCTTCATTTTAAAGATGTAAAAAGCCATTTCAAAGAGGCAACTCATTTGCCTAAGGGCAATTACCTACAAAGTAATAAAGTTATAAATAAGAAAAAAACACCTACTAAACTCTTATAAACTATTATGTTTACTCCAGAAAACATACAAATGTATGCATTAAGTTTAGTGTTAGGCATTGGTGGCATAAAATGACATTGCTCTATATGTAACAGAAATGATTTCAATATAATATGCTGAATAGAGATTTGCAGAGAACATTATGGGGTCAGGGAAAAAGGGACTTAAAATTTTTTATTTTTAAATATTTTTATTGATTTTTGAGAGGGGGGTAGAGGGAGAGAAGATGTTTCTAACATCTCGGCTGCCTTCTGCAGGCCCCCTCCTGGGAATAAAGCCCATAACCAGACATACCATACTGGGAATCGAACCAGCAACCTCTTGGTGCATGGGACGATGCTCAATCCACTGAGCCATGCCAGCTAGGTGAGAAAGGGACTTTTTAAAGTACAACCTAGGACCTCAAGAGATAATGATGCCTCAATTGGAGTCCTAAAAGATGAGTAAGAATTAGCCAACCAAAGATTCACGGGAAGGACAATCCACGTAGAGGAAACAATGAGAAAAAATGCACTAGAGGTATGAAATAGCATGTGTGTATATGTTACAATTTAAAAAAATCAGTATTAGCAGAGCATAAAATTCTAGATGGAGGGATGTAGAAAATAATATTGAGCAATGACGGGCCAGAGGTCTTACATGCACATTAAAGAACTCGGACTTTATTTGGTTGGCAATGAAGTTTTAAGCAGAAAGTTGTAGGCAGGCTGTTGTGGATGAAATATGTATGATGGGTTTAAAAGGTAAGATTAGAGAGAGGCAGGAAACCTGTCTAGAAGGCAAGATATGAAGTAGGTCTGAACTAGAGTATGAGAAGCAGAGATGGAAAGGATTGTCCTTAGGCTGCATCTATTGGGTATTGACAAAACTTGGGAAAAAAATGAGACTGGTAAAAACATTTTATAGTAATGATACTATCAAAGCACGTTAATATAGCACCAATTTTATAGTTTTGCCTTTTTAAATTACTTTTCTAATTGTTGACAGTTTACCTGGTATCACCCATATCTTGAGTCCTACACATACTATATTAATATGTTTATGTCATTTCCTCAATTAGACTGTAACTTCCCTGAAGACAGTAACTTTTTCTTTATTTATCTAACAGTATCTAGTTCATTCCTAAATATGTAGTAGACATACTATAAATACTTGATTAGTGAACCTTTATTATGTTAATATAGTGTGATCTTATAAGGAAAGTATAATTCTTACTATAATAAAGCCAGTATCAGTGAGTGACATAGCTAATACCAGAAGTGATTAATTCATCTAAATATGAGAAATTCTAAAAGTAAAACATATTCTCAGAATGGCCAATAATTAAATTTCCAAATTACTTTGATGAAAGTTTTTTTAAAAAACAAAAACTAATAATAATATCAAGAATTTCCAGAAAAGGAAGCTATACCTTTAAGAAAGTTGCTGCAACATATCTGGGAAAGAAAAACTTTTCAGGGACATGATCAAAGGATTACCATGTTCAACTTAAAGAGCAACTTACACACCTGCTGAAATATTAGTTTTCTATTAATGTTTACAGGGTACTAGACTCTTTAGTATCTTTCTTACAGCTCTTCTATGGGATGGAAAGTTGACAAAAAGGTTATTTCTCTGTACCTTTTGAAAATTCTACTTTTATCTAGGGACTGAAACTTCTTTTGTCCCTCTCTTTTGTTCTACTGTACACATTGGTGGATTTTAATTGAAGTGACTCATCATTGATGCAACTTGTGAAAAGTTCAGCATAACTGGCAATTAAATGAAGGCATTTTGGAAAACATTACAACTTTTGTGTTAATGGGTGTAACCCAAAAGATGGGCCTAGTGAATATTCCCTTTTATGTATTATGACTCCACCACATTAAAACCAGATAATAAACACTAAATACATTTTAAAGTGCAAGGTATTATCAAGCAGAAATCATTGATCTTGTACCTAACATGTTAACAATGACCAAACAATATTACCTATGAGTAAAAGAGAACTGTATTCTATATAAATTGTAAATTGTTTGAGCTCATTCAAAAAATATTTTCAATTTGCCTTGAACTTCTTTTCACTGTAAACAGTTATTACTAGGAACTATTGTCTCTATGAAATCCAATAATGAAAATGAAGCAAAAACAAGCTAAAAATACCTTAACAAACACCTATTTTTCTATAGAGCTGGAAAGTTGAATATTTTAAAGATAAAAGAAGTTTCAAATACCCTAGATTAACATAAACATTGATTTCTTTATCTGGTTTTTAAACATGATGCTCTCCAAGACAAGAAACTGCATGCTAATTAACACAGGTTTCATTTTGAGTGAAAGTTCAAAGAAGAAGCACACGTTGGAAGGTATTACAAAGTTATGGTGACTAATTCTACCAGAGAACTATTAGGTATCTTTGTTTTAAGTGTTTTATGTGCATTTTTGTTACTCAAGGACAACTTTTTTAGATGGCTTGAGCTCTTGGTGGGAAACATTCCCTGCCTACCTCTATCTATCTCCATTTCTTACATTTTTTAAATTATTTTTTTAACTTTCAGACTCAATCAATACTCACTGTGAAAAGACGCCAGAAAGAAACATTACAAATATGCAAGTCATTACCATAAGCACTGAAAATAGAATGCTTTTACAAGTTCATTTTAGCTCATTTATCTCCTCTGTGTTTACCTAATCAACCACACCTATGTTGACATAATGATTCACAGAGAAAAATAAGAACCCATATTTAAGCATAAAGTTCAACAACAAAAAATACCACCCAGGAAAATAATGTCATTGAGTCAAATCATGAGTAACTCAGAAAGATGTGTAAATGAATTGTCAACCTAATGGCTCAGGTGCCAGAGGATACTAATTGGAGCCAAACCTCTGGTCCATCTTTGAGTTCTTGTAGCTAACAACGTGCGCACAAAAGAGGCAGAGTGGGAGAGTAGAGGATCAAGGACTCCAGCCCAGAACAAATGCCTTTCCTGAGTCAAAGCAGAGGTTGCTTCTGTCATGTGCACAAGAGATGAAAAGTAGCCAGATTAGGGTGAAGTGTAGGGGTACCTGAATGATGTATAAAACCATCAAACAGCAAAGTTCACCTCCTGATAAAATTAGTGTCTCAAAGCAAATATGGTTGAAGGTTAAGTATACAACTGTTGCAAGTTCTCATCTAAAAATGTAAATGTCACCCCAATAAATTTAATAACTTTTTTTAAAAAGACATAAACATACAGAGCCATGTGTAGATATTAAGTATGATTAAGCCCATACTTTTGACTTTATATGGTTATCTACATAGTTTTATTCCCAAATTATCTAGATATTTTGAATCTACTTGCATTTCTCAATAGTGTTAATTTTTATAAAATGCTTGTATTACGTATATGGCTAATGTTCCCTAGAAATTGAAATGTAATTAAAGAAAAAAATTGGGGTACTGTACCTTTTTTTTTCTTAATCCTCACCTGAGGATATTTTTCCATTGATTTTTAGAGAGAGTGGAAGAGAGAGAGAAATATCGATGTGAGAGAAACACATCGATTGGTTGCCTCCTGCATGCGCCCCGACCAGGGCCCGGGCCAGGGAGGGGCCTGCAACCGAGGTACATGCCCTTGACCGAAATCAAACCGCAGGCCGATGCCCTATCCACTGAGCCAAACCAGGGCATTACTGTACCTTTTAAATATGATTTTCTTTGAATGCTTTATGTCTTATAGCTTAAATTCTGTATTATCATTTGTAACAGAAAAATATAGAGAGCATAATGAGACCCAAATATCTATCAACTGATGAGTGAATTTTCACCTTTTTACTATTATGAATAGTGTTGCTATGAACATTTTGTAAGAGTACATGTTTTGTAAGAATACATGTTTTCAATTCTTGAATGTATAGGTGGGAGTGGAATTGTTGGGTCATATGGTAATTCTATAACTTTCTGAAGAACCACTAAACTGCTTATCACATCAACTACACCATTTTGTATTAACATTAGCTATGCACAAGGGTTTCAATTTTTCTACATCCTTACCAACATTTGTTATTTTCATTTTTAAAAAATTGTTATAGCCCTGGCAGTTTGGCTCAGTGGATAGAGTGTCATCCCTGGGACTGAAGGGTCCTGGGTTCAATTCTGGTCAAGGGCACGTACCTTAGTGCAGGCTCCCCTGTCCCAGTTGGGGATCCTAAGATAGGCAACAGTTGATGTGTCTCTCTCACATCCATGTTTCTTTCTTTCTCTTTGTCTCTCCCCTTCCTTTCCACTCTCTTAAAAAAAATTTTTTTTTCAATGGAAAAAATATCCTTGGGTGAGGATTAACAACAAAATTTATAGCCACCCTAGTGGATGTGAAGTGATATTTCATTGTGGTTTTTGTTTTGCATTTCCCTAATAATAAACGATGCTGAACGCCTTTTCATGTGCTTTTTGGCCATTGCCTATTCAAGTCCTTTGCCCATTTTTTAATTGGATTGTCTGTATTTTTGTTGTTGAGTTGTAACAATTCTTTATATAGTCTGGATACTAGACCTTTATCAGATATATGATTTGTAAATATTATCTCCCATTCTTTAGATTGTCTTTTCATTACCTTGATAGTGTCCTTTCATGTACAAATTTTTAAGCTCAGTGAGGTCCAATTGATCTATTCTTTCTTTTGTTGCCTGGGCTTTTGGTGTCATATCTAAGAATCCATTGCCAAATCCAAGATCATAAAGATTGACACCTAAATTTTTCTTCTAAGAGTTTTATAGTTTATATTTAGGTCTATGATCCATTTTCAGTTAATTTCTGTATATGGTTTGAGATAAAAGCCCAACATCATTCTTTTGCATGTGGCTATCCACTTGTCCCATTACCATTTGTTGAAGAGATTATATTTTCCTAGTCTTGGCATTCTTATCAAAATTCAATTGACCATGGACATATGGGTTTATTTTTGGACACTCAATTCTTTTCCATTGATCTATATATCTATTCTTATGCCCCCATACTTTCTTTCTTTTTTTAAAAAATAAATTTTTATTGATTTCAGAGGAAAGGAGAAGAAGAGAGAGATAGAAACATCAATGATAAGAAAGCATCACTGATGGGCTGCCTCCTACATGCCCACACTGGGAATCGAGCCCGCAACCTGGGCATGTGTCCTGACAGGGAATCGAACCATGACCTCCTGGTTCATAGGTTGACACTCAATCACTGAGTAACACTGGCCAGGTCACCATGCTTTCTTAATGATACAGGCTCATTACTTTTAGTATGAATTTGCCTTCAAAGTACACTGAAATAAATTCAATTTTTAACAATATTTTTATTAATGAGAGAGAGAGAGAGAGAGAGAGAGAAGTGAACTTTATTATGAAGGCAATTGAAGGCAGTAAAGGTTTTTTGAATAAGTGATGTGACTAGTTCTGTTTAGGAGAATAACGTAAGTGCTTTGCAGAGTAGTGTTGGTGGTAAGGCTGAGGCAGAGTTAGGAATTTAGTTTTTAATCTATATATGAGATGATGAGGAGTAGGCAAGTAAGTCATAAGGAAGTTATAGTGTATAGTCTTTGTGATGCTTAACTTTTGACTACTATGAAGGAAGAAAGTGACAGGGTTCAGATCACACTACCTCAAAATATGGCCCACTGGCATACTGAATATTTTAAGTTGAAGGAATTTGAGAAACAGCATGTACAGGAAGAACTTTCTGACCTTCCCTTGAAGCAGGTCATAAGACCCTCACATGAGCAGTGCCCTCTGCATACTTGGAAGAAAGGAGCATCCTTATCTCTGAAGACAGAGGGACACAGAGAGGAATTAGAATAAACAGGCCTTACTAAGTTTCCCCAGTTTACTGCACTCAGCGTATATTAATTTTGTCCTATCACACTTTCCACAACTGTCCACTCTTCATCACACCTATCATAAAATCACTCGGATTTCATCACTTCTTTGGGTCTTCATTTCCTTAGGAAGGCTCCCATGTCATATAAAATTTATATAAAATAGACTTGTATGATTTTCTCTTGTTAATCTGCCTTGTTACAGGAGCCCCAGATGAGAACTTGGAATGGTAGGGGAGAAGATACCTTTTCCTCGCCTACAAAGGCATAAAGACAGTACAGTTTTTATGGTCACTAGAGCCTCAACTCTGGCTCTACCATTCCCCAGCTTGCTATGGGCAAGTCCCTTAATGTTTTTAAATGCTATCCTAACACGGACCCATTACTATTAAGATCACAGAGTTAATGTGAAGTACTGAGATACCATGAATGCTATTCAATAAAGGTCAGCTTTCTTATTTTCCTTCCTCTCCCAGGTTCTTCACTATAATTTTAATGGTTGTTTGTCATATAATTAAATGTCCTTGAGATTTAGCATTATTAAACTAATCTTTTTAGGTTGTAGTTAAGGGTTGATGAGAAAATAGTGACCCTGTCTCTTCGCTTTGAACTCAACACAATTATTTTCTAAATTTTTTGCTTTAGTATTAGAGCTAAATGGTACTATTTAATGTAAATACCATGCTTTGGTTCATGCTGCCCCTCTGTTTGGAATACTCCTCTTCTATGCCTTCCAGTTGGCTGGTGTAGCCTATAAGACACAACTGAAATGTCAGTTCCTTCAGGAAGGGTCTTCCCCTCTACACCAAGTGAGTTTTGCCTTCTCTGTGTTCCTATATTACCATATTATACAATGTAGTAAATGCAATGATAGAGCATACTGTCTTATAATTATCTATTTGTTGGCTTCCCCCTAAACCAGGGGTGGGCAAACTTTTTGACTCGAGGGCCACAATGGGTTCTTAAACTGGACCGGAGGGCCGGAACAAAAGCATGGATGGAGTGTTTATGTGAACTAATATAAATTCAAAGTAAACATCATTACATAAAAGGGTACGGTCTCTTTTTTTTTTAGTTTTATTCATTTCAAACAGGCCGGATCCGGCCCGCGGGCCGTAGTTTGCCCACGGCTGCCCTAAACACTACAAAAGGGCAAGTGTCAGCGTTTCCTCAGTTCTTATCCTGGGTCTAGTACATAACAAACATTTAATAAATATTTACTGAATAAAGAAAACAAATTTTAAAAACCACCCACTACCTATTCCAAGTGCTTGCAAATTATACCCATTTTTCTGTCTTAAATCTATCATGTCATACCTACCAGTCTCTTTCTCTTCAGAGAAGCAGCTGTAATGGCTCTGAAAAACTGATCCTATATAATAAAAGTCTAATATGCAAATTGTCCCCTTGACTAGGAGTTCGACCAGGGGGTGGGGCCGGCTGGAACTGCCCAAGGCCGGCCAGCACCAGCTGGGGAAGGGAGGCCCAGTCCAGTGGCCGGTAGCCAAAAGGGACCCTACACGTGCACAAATTTTGTGCACTGGGCCTCTAGTCTTAGAATAAAAAACATGAATTGCAGCTTGCCCCCACCACTGTTAGCTGTGAAAAGTTGGGCAAGTCATTGAATCTTGTGGCCCTTGCTTCTTCATGTGCAAAATAAAAATAACTGGGTTTGTAACATGGCTTAAATGAAATATAAAAGAACCTTACATAGTATCTGTCACATAGTGAGTTTCCCTCACTTACTGATTACTCGTTTTTTTCTTTTGTTAAAAATTTAAGTTAGAATATAGCTGGATGTGAAAAAGGACGTTCCATGAAAAAGTGGGGTCTTTCATGCAATTAACTAGATTATTGCAAACATCCAGAGAACTCTATAAAATGCTTTTATTTTAGGTTCTAATTGTTATCACTAGCACCAGAATGAACCTGTTAACAAAAATAAAACAAAGTAAAACACCCAACCTCAAAGTCATTGCCAGTCATAAATAACTTGAAAGTTATTTAAATGAAGATATATTGCCTCTATAATGGGGTGCTGTCTATAAATCAGGAATGAAAACAAACAAATAAAAGGGCCATTAATGTGAAATGCTGACAATTCTGTGTTTTCAAAGGCCTTGTGATTGGTATTTTTAGAACCTCTTATAAAGTACACATTCATGGTGTCTCCCCAATGCCACAACGAAAGGAACGTGCTTAAAGCTGCCTGAATGTAGTGAATTTAGAAGTGGATGCTTTCAGAGTGAAGAAAAATTTTCACCCTCAACAAAGAAAAACCGTGGCTGGTGTTTTAGTGAATGAACTGTAGTCCTCCAGGAACCAGAGCCCCTAACATCTTTCTCACAAACTCGCCTTGGGAGGCTTTAGAAAGAACACGTTAGTGTGATGCTGCCACCTACAGCCAGAATTTTTCATCTGCTTCACTAAAACAATGAAAAAACAATTCTAGGCCCACAGCATACACTGTAAGTAATCTTTTAGGTTGCTTAATTGAATAAGGTGGTACTCTTTAGCTCCAAAAGAATTTGGCTGAGGTTCCTTCTGGTTAAGAAGGAACCTATTTTAGTTTCACTTCAAGAGAAATCTCACACATAAGATACTTCTACCTCATACTAGTTTTCCTGAATTTTTACGGCACACATTTCTTTCAGATGGTATTACTACTAGAAATATTTTTTTAAATTATGTGTGTATATGCTAATGATTATGTAAACTCACTTTAGAGTGAAGTTATAAATATAGGCAGACCCTTGGGGGTGCTGATTCCAGACCTTCCCAGCTCCGATCCCTGACCACCTTGCGTGGCTTTTGCCTTTTCCTCCTGTTTTGACAGCAAGCAGAGGGAAATAAGATGGCAGCAGAAGGCATCCATCTTTTTCCTAGAGAACAATGCTGCCTTAGTAGGTAGCATCCCACTAATATGTAAATCACATTTATAAAACACAGAACATTCCCAATTTTATAAAGATGAATATCATGCTCTCTATTTCTAGTCTCTACCTTGTTAACAAGTTTGGTTGTTTTCAGCTAAAGTAATTCGATTCAGCTAATTGTACCACATATTTTTATGAATTTTTCTTATGTCTCATTATGAGCCATCTTATTTTCCTCAAGCTAAGTTCACTTCTCATATATCTCAGTGCTCACTTAAAAACAAAATAAAAATCAGTGTTCATAATCTCTCTCAAATATCCTAATATGAGTTAGCTTATTTAAACTCATATCGTGTTTCAGTGTATTTTAGATTAAGAGTTCAACAAGTTTCCCAAATGTGAATCAAGGTATCATAAAAAAATGTATAAGTCATATAAAAAATATTAGTTTGTTGGTATTTTTCCAAGGGAAAGATTACATACAATTACTTGATGTTATAAAACTACTTTTGGTCATCAAAAGCTGCCATGTAACTAGACCATCCTTTACTCTCATTTGGCAGATGAGAAAAATAAGACATGTAAAGGTTAGATGACTTAGTCAAGGACATTTCAAGTAATAAACACTTAGCGGAGAGGGTCTTATCATTAAGATCTGTACTGAGGTTCTAGCAAGAATGTTAGGACTCTGCTTTTTTACTTCAAATTTCCCATCTGTAAAATAGGTATCAATTTCTCAAACTGAACAGTAAGATAATAATTTATGACAACTCATACAATTCCTAAGAGATAGACTGGGGAAGAAAAATGAGATGCTGCCCAGCCAGTGTGGCTCAGCAATTGAGCATTACCAGTTCGATTCCAGGTCAGGGCACATGCCCAGGTTGCGGGCTCATACAGGAGGCAGCTGATAATCGATGATGTTTCTCTCTCTCTCTCTGGCTTAAAAAAAATCAATAAAAACATATATTTATTTTTAAAATAGATGAGATGCTATCTTGGAAAGTTTAAAAGAAAAGGTTTTTATCTAAACTTACAATGATAATGTTTTGTTTTTATATCTTCAGTAGTAAAAGTTACTAAAAAGTCACTCAGTGCAGGAGTAAGTTATTCAGCTTGTTTATAAAATAGTTAAGAAAATATTACTAGCAAGCTTATTGTAAAGGCTTAAATAGAAAAATCTAATTAACGCTTCGACAATCAATCTTCTGAAATACTTGGGATAAAACATATATATCTCAGTTGTAATTATTTATCACTTTGAATTATACCTATGCTTTCTCAAAATATAAGCTTTTTGTTTCTTCATAGCTTGAAGAGAAAAGACAATTATTATCCCTCTATCGCCTTCAGATATTTTTGGTCTGGGCATGATATATAATCATCTGTTTGAATTCTAAGTCAACAGAGGGAGAAAATATTTTAAATGACAAATATTTTAAATAAATTCAGAAACATATGAATTCCTCAGCCTCTTATTCAGCTTTCATTGTATTGCAAAACCATCAAACACACACACTTTTAGCTTTTCTATTTTTGTAAACCAAATATTTGGTAGATGGATTTTTAAAATGTTTTTATTGATTTCAGAGGAGGCGACAGAGATAGAAACATCAATGATGAGAGAGAATCATTGATTGGCTGCCTCCTGCACGCCCCCCACTGGGGATCAAGCTGGAAACCTGGGCAGGTGCCCTGACTGGGAATCAAACTGGTGACCTCTTGGTTCATGGGTCGATGGTCAACCACTGAGCCACACCAGTTGGGCTAGATTTCTAATTAAACCGAAAATGTGCCCATAATACAGTTTTATTAACTCTGAACAATTAAAAATTTTACAACAGAACAAGGTCTTGAATGAAAAAAGAATCTATGCATAATATCAAACCTACTAAATAGGAGCAAGCAACTGGTATATTGTCTATACACTTTCATTTGTTTTTCAAATACAGTCTATGGTGATGGTTGTACAACTCTGTGCATATACTAAAAACCACTAAATTATACCTTAAGGGGGTTAATTTTATGATATGTGAATTGTGCCTCAATAAAACTTATTTTTTAAAAACATAACCCAAAGTTCTGTAAAAAAATCCTGCTAGGAAATAATATATGTGTTTTTTCCATGTTAGCATCATATTTAAGCATATATACAAAAATGAAATAAGCAAAATAAATGTTCAAAGCAGCTCAGATAAGGCGATGTTATCATTTAGAGGATATGATCTGTGCTATAGTTATGAACCCCAAATTCTTATCTCAAAGATTTGTGTGAAATTCCCACTGAAACCAGTGACCATTACACTACAAAGCTTAGGGCATAATTTGGCACATTCTGCCATGTACTTATATTTTTAAAGGATTCTTTGTTATAACTTTCATCTGTTTTTGTTTAACTGACAAAAGGATCAAGCAAAAGTTATGCTCTTGTCGTGCTATTTCTTTAAAGTAAATCTGGATAGAAACATGAAAGTTAACCCAATATAGCCACATAGATTTAAATTCACTGAAAGCTTCTAGAAATAAATACAACAGGCACCTTCCATTTGGATTCTGAAAGGAGAAGGAGTTAGAAGGGTCATTCTTTCCTAGAAAAAATAGTTTTGATAGCATCAAAGAATCTTAGAGTCAGAAGCACTTTAGAGATAATCTGGTTAAACCCACTACCCTCCTTGATGAAGAAATAGAGGCGCAAAGAGGTTAAGTAATTTGTGCAAGGTCACATAGTGTGTGAGTGAAGGAGTAAAGTAGAGAATGGGCCTCGATTCCCTAACCAAGGCTTTTCCTCCTCTCCTTCATTAGACTACTGTCATCTGGGGAAAATAAAAATTGTTAGGTGTTCCCAGTTTAAAAAATTATGTGTTGATGAGATTTTGTAATTCATCTCATAATAAAGAATATTGTACATGGAGAGTTTGGGGGTGGGGGTGAAGGAAAGGGTCAAACAGCAATCACATCGCTTTCCAAATACCACTGTGCCGCATGAAATCCCAAGAAAGTTTTAAAAATCAGCCACCTGAATGAGCCATGAAATGAATATTGTCACACTCTGCTAGAGAGAATGTAAATCGATACAACCATTCTGGAAAACAATTTCACAATTTCTACCTAAAGCCTTTAAAAAGTTTTTAGTCTAACCTAATAATTCTATACCTGGGAACCAATGATATTAATATAAACCAAGATCCAGAAATACAACTTTGCAGGGAAATGTTCATTGCAATATTACTTACCATGATAAGAAGTGATACACATCAATGAGGCAATGGTTAAGAATACCATAAGATTCTCATTTGATGATTATCATTATAGCTAATAAAAGAAATTTTAGAGTAATTTAACACAAAAACAAAAAAATTAAAATGTGATATAATGTTAAGTTTAAAAAGCAAAATATAAAATTTCATATATGGTATATTTTTTAAAATATAAAAATCTGTGCATAGAAAAATATATTGGTTGCCTTTGGGTAGTAGAAATACAAGTGGTTTTTTCTTATATTATCTAATTTTTAAATAAAATATGTATTGCTTTTATAGTTAAAAATCTTTAATAGATGCTATTATTAAATATAAAATGAGCCAACCAGTCAAAAACCAATTCAGAAAATATAATTAGAATCTACCATTGGAATGAAGTATTTATAGGCTTTGGGTTCAGATGCCTTTTCACTACATCACATTACCCAATACCATCATTTCTCATGTTGTTGCCAACTGCTTTTCTCTACAGAATCACGTACGATTAACATCTAACATAATATATAGTTTGTTGAGATTCTAAAGAATACCATTCACTCCAGAGCTTATAAATACTTCATTCCTTTGATTTGCTTGATCAGACTGCACCAATTAGAACCAAACGGCACATGTCTCCCAAACTTAGTTCAGGTGCAGAGGCTCCTCTCGCTGCTTCCTGAGAGGCTCTTAATTCAAGTCAGTCCCCCTTTTACTGCACATGGTAAAGTCCTGTTTTCTCTTTGTACTAGGACCACATCCAAACTCACACAAAAGCATGAGGGGCCATAATTCCTCATTTCACAAAATCCCAAGTTAACCAAAGTTCTCACACATCAATCTGGAAGGATACCAAACACTTTAAAGGTAATAGCAACGATCCTTTTAAGGAGAATAGAACACTGTTTCAACCAAGAAAAGAGCTTCTAATGAACTATTCTGTGAAAATGTTCTTCATTTAAGAAAGACAATTTATTCAAGGGGATTTCAAAATTCCTGATATCACCTTTAAAAAACATTCTCCTGTTGCTTACACTTTGGGATAATAAGGCCAGATAGAAGAACCTTTTATTTCTGGCAGCGTGACTCACGTCCCAGAATTTGAAATGAAGAGGATCCCTTCCTGCCTAGATCTCAGTAAGACAACCATGAAGGCAAACTGACAACCTGGGTTTCTGCTGTCAGAGATTTGCGCATCAATCAACGAGACTCCATATGGCATCTGTTTTCAGTGATCATGTCATTTACCATCAACATCACATTAAACCCATGCTGTAAAAATGGGTTATTTTCCCCATATTCACAAGCAGATGATCTCTGGTTTCATCCTTAGGCCTCTCAGGTTGGGAAGAAAACAGTGCAACAGTGTCTCCTGCTGCCTGTGAGCATGGTGGCCCATGTGCATGGGTGGGACTCTTCCTAATGAAAGAGAATGAAGACTTAATCCTTGGCAGTACTTGATTGACTTCATTCCAGTGTGTACTTTCTCTGCATGCAATTAAACTGTGTTTTGAATTTTGTGTTGCTCATTTCAAAGTTAAGAATACCATGATCTCTGGTATCAGAACTCTCCTATTATTAAGCAATTACTCACATTTATTTAATTTTGTATATGTTCATTTCCACACTTGCCTACTCAGCACTCCTACTCTCAAGTGGCAAAAGCAATACAAAATAGCTAGTTAAATTTGGAGAACAGTTATATCAACAGAAGGACCCTAATTTTAGACTCCCGAGAGAAAATTACTGGTGTCAGGACATATCCTGATAGTTTCACAGGTTTGGCATAACATTCAGTGGGAAATCACTCTGGATGAGTGCCATGAAAACCCACACAAATACAAGTTGGCTTTTTGGTATTCTTTTAGATCCTTGATGGAGGAAAAATGCATGTCTGGGAGCAATCAGACTCAAGCATATATCTTCCTCTGATGCAATTTTGTGAATCCGAAGTGATAAAAAGAAGTTGTGACTTCTGACATTACTAAATAAATTCCGAGGTACTGTTTGAATCAATCAGGTTACTTCTTCCCCTAAAATAAGTCCAGTATGTTTACACTCCTTACCATATGTTAGAAGAATGCATTTAGAAATCTCATGATGAGTTAATTTATTTTTTAAAAAGGCGGTGGCAAGGGGGAGAGCTCATGTAGAAAACTGCACAGTGTTGCTCCAACTCTTTTTTCCTTCCAAATTTCCAGGCACTTTTCTAATTTTGAAGATCTGCTCCTGGGGAATGGCTAGGTTTTTTTATTATTATTACTTCTTGCTTCAGGAAAATTTGTCAAGCAGGGCTGCACCATCTTACATGCTAAGGTAACTGCCTTTGACTGTAAGGGTAGTATGTTCCATATGTGTTCAGAGTTAGCTGAGGAAGGGCAATTACCTTCCCTGGTCTCAAAGTAACTACTGAAGAAGTTAGGGTGTAAGACAGAATCATGGTGTTTTAATGCCTGCCGTTCCTAAGGAGCAAAATAGCCCTTTGCTCTAAGGCCAACTATAGGTCTAGTTTTCTACCTCTCTACTCTGATCTAGAACAGTTATTGTCTATTTTGGCACATAACCATGTCCAACATATTTTCCTTCTAAAACAGGACTTACTTAAGGGTATGATGAACGTGCTATGGTTCCTCTAGCCCTAAGCACATTTATTGAAATGATCTTTTTTTCCTTGCCTTAGAAATCTCAGGGACAATGCTAGCAGACTTTAAGAAGTGTTATGGAACCAATTCGTTAATATTTGTGCAGCACTTCAGAAATAAAGTACTAAATATAGTAGCGGGTAGCAACTTAATAAGATAATTAACCAACCATTTCTAACTTGAAACTGTATAAGTATGGGCATGTTTTACTTCTGAATATTCTTTCTTCCTTTTATTGGCTTAAGCATAATACTGAGCAGTCTGATGACTCAATTTGACACACAAAAAAGAGACATTTTTAGTTTGAATAAGAATTACCTTACTATTTAGCAGCAGCATTTTCTCTCAGTATACAGAATGTTTTTTTTTTCATTTTAACATGCCATTTTTTGTGCCCTGAGTAAAAAGACCGTTAAAGGTAAACACCTGAACTAATCTCTAGTTAGAAAAGCATTTGATCACTGGCTTTGCTTACATTTGAACAAGGACACTCTTTAAGAAGACAACCAACGCCTCCCAAGGTAGAAAGCGACTACTCATTTCTGCTGTATATACAGTTAAACCTTCTATTATGTGTCCTATTAATAATTATATTTGTTTTTGCAGTGTGTGCTGTCTCCTGATCTTTGAGCTCATACCAACTATAATCCTCTCTAAACAAATAACAT
Source organism: Myotis brandtii (assembly GCF_000412655.1). Taxonomy (NCBI): domain Eukaryota; kingdom Metazoa; phylum Chordata; class Mammalia; order Chiroptera; family Vespertilionidae; genus Myotis; species Myotis brandtii. The sequence goes on from NW_005354174.1 coordinate 2,008,024, forward strand.
TCGAGTTCCAATCTACTGGCAGAGACCATTTCCCTCCATTTTTTTTCTAGCGCTCCAGGACTCCAACATACAATGAGAATCTAAAACTATTTTAAAGGAACAATTAGAGTAAAATGACAATTAGGAGCTACTAGAAACTCATAAAATACTTAAATGCATTTACCGATTTTTTTTTTCTGGCAAGATGTGATGTTTAAACCATAAGTCACTCAGCTTAAAGTATATTGAAGACAGGTAAGCAAAAGATAAACGCAACAATAGTTTCAAATCAATAATAGAAAAAAGTATAGAAAATCATTAGAAATAAATATTTTTAAAATAAAAATTAGTCTCATTTATCTTGCTGAATATTAGGTTTAAGGCTATCATTACTATATTATTACTCACAAAAGGTAGTTCATCCCATTTTGTATCCTCAATGCTTAACACAATATGCCAGGAACAATAATGAAGGCACTGAATAAATATTGACAAGTGAGTGAGAGAATGAAAAAATGAATGGGTGAATGGACAATGTACTCTAAATATACACTGCAGTTTATATATAAGCTTGTATCTTACTGATGTTTTTACAGACGTTTCTGAAACAAAGATATAGGAAGCAAACATAAAGAATAAAGAATAAAAAATCAAAAACCTTTAACTTGAAATCTCAGACTCATTTGAAGAAGTCATTTTGGAAAAAAAGGAAAAGGCATAATCCGAGGTATTTGGAAGGCTTAAGATAGGTTAAAATTGAACTTTATTGCCAACAATTTTCAACTTTTGTTTTAGATAACTTCTAATATTATTTCACAACTTCATTCAATCCTATACTATATGCAAATAATTTTTCTATGTAAAGGAACATATTATTTCTGTGAAGTATATTTAATTTTTAAAGCCATAACCATAGGGGGAAAGTATAGGGAAGCTAATCTTCTTGCTGAGAGGGAACACATTTGGAGTTCTCATTGAGATCAGGGTTAAGAATACCCCCAGAAGTGTGTTTATTGAGGGCAATACAGAAAACCTTGGCATGTGTTATCAATTTGGGAACAAGTACATGTATCTACTTTGGCATCAGGCAATTTGTTAGACCCAGAGGCAGGATTCTAAGTGATGTACTAACAAGGCAAAAATAAGAAAACCATTTTAAAAAGCACATAATTAAATTCAGAATAAAAACACTACCCCAAATAGTTTATACATAAAACATACCACCTTGTGGAATAAAAGATAAATGCTTTACTATGTTCTGCCACTTGTGAATGATGTCATCACTATGATTACATGAAGAAGAAACTTCTTAGCTACAGATGGTCACCATTCTCTCTCTGGTAGCCCTAGTGTTCATAAGTTAGTATAATTTTTGTTCAATTCAATCGCATAAAAACCACATTGCAAAAACACACGTTGCCTTTCTCACTGCTATCAGTGGATGAGCATATTGTTTTATCTTATTACTCTCTTCAGTCTTTGCTAATGTGTTTTTCTATATGATTTATTCTGTTAGGATAGTGATCACAAGCTTTGCCTAGGTAACCAGAACAGACTTTTAAAAACCTCTTTTCTCTTACTTTCTAAGTGGATCAGAGATTTTTAAAAAAGGTTTACTAAAGCCCTAGCTGATTTGGCTCAGTGGATAGAGTGTTGGCCTGCGGATTCGATTCTGGTCAAGGGCACATGCTGGGGTTGCAGGCTCAATCCCCACTAGGGGGCATGCAGGAGGCAGCCACTCAATGAAGTAAAACAGTATCTTTGCTTGATTGCAAGAGAGTTTAATAAACGTTTTTTTAAAAATATATATTTTTATTGATTTCAGAGAGAGAGAGAGAGAGAGAGAGAGAAACATCAATGATGAAAGAGAATCATCGATCGGCTGCCTTGTGCACAGAGCCCACAACCCAGGCATAAGCCCTGATCGGGAATCAAACTGCGACCTCCTGGTCCAGAGGTCGACCCTCAACCACTGAGTCATGCTGGCCAGGCTAGAGTGAATTTTAAGTGGGCTTTCCAAACAGCAAAATTCATTCTGTTTAGCAACTATACAACTTACTCAAAAGCTATCAATCTCTTGTGATTTTTATATTTCATGTCTTAAATATAATGCTAAAGTTTCACTGTGATGAAAATAAAGCTATTTTTTGTATTTCCTACTTGCATTTTTTTTTTAAAAAAAGCATGCATTTTATTTTGAGATTCGCTTTATTGTATGTGCATTTTAAAAACCAGGAAAATGGAAACACTTCTGATTTTTCCATCAGCTATAAAAGCAATGTACTTGCTTCAAGACAAGAATTCATTATAGGTATTTACTCTATGGCACATATGAATTCTGCCAGATGCTTGGCTTACCCATATAACAGAAGTTTGATGACAGCTATGTTGCAATTTCTAATTGAAGGAGCTTTAAGCAATTGTGCTAAAACCATGTTCAATGTCTGTAGCAATGAAGAAGCCCAGATATTGGAGAAGAATCTTTCACTGGAGTTATCAGAATCCAAATTCCAGTCAGAGAGAGAGAGAGAGAGAGAGAGAGAGAGAGAGAGAGAAACATCAATGATGAAAGAGAATCATCGATCGGCTGCCTTGTGCACAGAGCCCACAACCCAGGCATAAGCCCTGATCGGGAATCAAACTGCGACCTCCTGGTCCAGAGGTCGACCCTCAACCACTGAGTCATGCTGGCCAGGCTAGAGTGAATTTTAAGTGGGCTTTCCAAACAGCAAAATTCATTCTGTTTAGCAACTATACAACTTACTCAAAAGCTATCAATCTCTTGTGATTTTTATATTTCATGTCTTAAATATAATGCTAAAGTTTCACTGTGATGAAAATAAAGCTATTTTTTGTATTTCCTACTTGCATTTTTTTTTTAAAAAAAGCATGCATTTTATTTTGAGATTCGCTTTATTGTATGTGCATTTTAAAAACCAGGAAAATGGAAACACTTCTGATTTTTCCATCAGCTATAAAAGCAATGTACTTGCTTCAAGACAAGAATTCATTATAGGTATTTACTCTATGGCACATATGAATTCTGCCAGATGCTTGGCTTACCCATATAACAGAAGTTTGATGACAGCTATGTTGCAATTTCTAATTGAAGGAGCTTTAAGCAATTGTGCTAAAACCATGTTCAATGTCTGTAGCAATGAAGAAGCCCAGATATTGGAGAAGAATCTTTCACTGGAGTTATCAGAATCCAAATTCCAGTTTGTAAAGCCGCCAGCTGCAACCCACTTGTGATATACCATATGAAGAGGAACAGATGAACTTGATAAAAATGATTTATTTATAAAAGCAGAAATCTGCTATTTAAAATTCACACTAGGTGATTTAAAAAATACGTGTTTTTGGACTATTACTTTGAATTAAGAACAAGCAACCTAAGTAAAAACTCTACAGCATCCTAAAAATATGCAACGTCAGGCACCTATAGCTTCCTTCTTCTGAAAAGTTTTTTTTCTAAATATGAAATTAGAATACCATTTGTATCATTTCCTTTGTCTTAAAGAATAAATATAAAAAAGATGTTTCTTGGATTTATATCTGGTAAACAAATGTTCTACATTTCCAGTTGAGTCTTATAAAAAATATGAATTACAATAAGTTTCTTTGGAAGAAAATGTACATATTTACCAGTGAGGGGGAAAAAGGAATCATCCTATATAATAAAAGGCTTATATGCAAATCAACCGAACAGCGGAATGACTGGTCGCTATGATGTGCACTGACCACCAGGGGGCAGATGCTCAATGCAGGAGCTACCCCCTGGTGGTCAGCGTGCTCCCACCAGCGGAGTGCCGCTCAGCTAGAAGCCAGGTTCACAGCTGTTGAGCACAGCGGCGGTGGTGGGAGCCTCTCCCGCCTCCATGGCAGCACTAAGGATGTCCAACTGATGGCTTAGGCCTGCTTAAACCGTCAGTTGGACAGCCCCCAAGGGCTCTGGACTATAAGAGGGCACAGTCTAGGCTGAGGGACACCCTCCCCCTCCCCAGTGCATGAATTTCATGGACTGGGCCTCTAGTCTATATATAAAAGCCTAAGTGACCGTTCGATCGTTAGCTATGATGTGCACTGACCACCAGGGGGCAGACACTCCGACTGGTAGGTTAGCTTGCTGCTAGGTCCAGCCAATCGGGACTGGGTGAGATGGACCAGACACACCCTGGTGCCCTCCCGCAGCCCCTCCCTGGCCCCAATTGTGCACCAGTGGGGTCCCTCGGCCTGGCCTGTGCCCTCTCACAATCTGGGACCCCTCAGGGGATGTCAGAGAGCCACAGGCCAAGCTGAGGGACAAGGCCTACAGTGTTAAATAATATTTCTTACTAAACTTGATTTGGACAAGCCTATGTCATCATTTTCTTCTCCTCTTCTTCCTTTTTCACCTTGTTCCTATTCTGGTAGCTGTTGATGCCTGGCTGCAGTGCGCTCAGTGATTGAGCACCGACTAGGGACCAGGAGGTCACAGTTCAATTCCCGGTCAGGGCATATGCCCAGGTTGTGGGCTAGATCCCCAATGGGCAGAAGGCAGCTGATCAATGATTCTCTTTCATCATTGATGTTTTTATCTCTCTCTCCCTCTCCCTTCCTCTCTGAAATCAATAAAGACATATATTTTTTAAATTAAAAACAATGAATTTTCTATTTCTTGACTTCTAAGAGCTGAGAAATAATTGGCATCATCATCTTTTGAGAAATTAAATTTTAGTCATGGAATTTCTATTTGAACCATAATTACATGACTCATAAATATATTTTGATTTACACCTAATGACAGCAAATTGGTTCATAGTGGCAAAAGAGTAACTCTAAATAGACATAAATTTTATGTTTCAAAATGGGACAAAGTTTTCTAATTGTAATGAAGAAGAGAATCCAATTAGTCCCAATTGCCAAATGAGACACGGTGCCAGAAATTTCAAGAACAGAAAAAAAAAGAGAGAGAGAGAGAGATTGTATTTAATCTCTCATGAATGCCAGGGAAAGAATCCTTCCCAGAGGCTCTAAGACTCCTCATGGAAAATAAGTCCCTTTAGCTCATTAAATTTCCATAACTATACTTTTCATCAACACCAAGAATTTCCTCCATTTTCAAATTTCTGGTTTGGTATTCTAGTTTTCTTCATTAAAATCCCTGTCATTGCTCTGAAATTTCCTCCTCAGTTTAAAAAGCCTGAATTTATTAAGGTCTTATGATTTTGTTTTCTAATAGTATCAAGTTTTTCCTTTTAATGTAACCAATGATGAAGAATATAAACAAGGACTGGACAGGGGCCACTGGCATCCAAAGATATTGCACCCTTTTTTAAAATGTCTTGCTTATTGTCTCCTGGATCTCTAAGAAAATGCCCATGTTTATGTCCTGGTAACTTGCTGGGTCTGTAAAATGACTGCTTCCCCCTATCCTGAGAATGATTCCACTGAAATCCAGAATCTCACCACAATCTCAATTCATCACCCTTCCAAGAACATCATGAATGCATCACTTTTCCAGAGAAAGCAACAGCAAAGCAATGTGGGAAATGACACATCAGGTTTCTGTCTCTTCCAATTTATATTACTGTATTTCTGAATTGGCTTTTTAGCTATTGTACGTAGGCATTAATATTGTCTCTTTGCCAAATTGCTTAAGTATAAAGATTTTTAAAAAACAGCCTGACCGGTGTGGCTCAGTGGTTGAGCATCGATCGATGAACCAGGATGTCACAGTTCGATTCTCGGTCAGGGCATATGCCCAGATTGCAGACTCAATCCCTAATGTAGGGCATACAGGAGGCAGTCGATCAATGATTCTCTCTCATCACTGAGGTTTCTATCTCTCTCTCCCTCTCCTTTCCTCTGTAAAATCAATAAAAAATATTTTTAAGTATATTTTATTGATTTTTTACAGAGAGGAAGGGAGAGGGATAGAGAGTTAGAAACATCGATGAGAGAGAAACATCAATTCAGCTGCCTCCTGCACAGTCCCTACTGGGGATGTGCCCACAACCAAGGTATATGCCCTTGTCCGGAATCGAACCTGGGACCCTTCAGTCCGAAGGCCGACGCTCTATTCGCTGAGCCAAACTGGTTAAGGCTAAAAATATATTTTAAAAAAAGATTTTTAAAACAAAAATGGAGACTAAATGTCCATTCTCCAAGGAGAATACATGCATAGTCTTCTCCAAAGCCATCAAAGATAAAGACATTTTCTTCTCATGCACTCAGAAACTGGGGTTAGGTGTCAAAACATTATGTGATTTTAGCATCGTATTAAAATTGGTGTTTTTACCTATAAAAGCTTTCTCTCTTTCATTATTCTCATTTGGTTTGAAAGATGATGCTTTCTAACCAGCCAAAAATGTGAAAGATTCAAGTACTAAGCATTTACATAGTCAGTATATTGTAGTATGTGGTGGTGGCTTCAGCAACGTATTGGCTCCTATCCACCAGAACTCAAAATGGAAAATGTACCTAATGAAGGCTTATACATAACTTATGGGAAACCTCTCTAGATTTAATTTTTTAAAATTTAACCCTATTATTCATTTCATATAAGTGGTCCCAAAGAGATCTCTGTTAAGTGGCCAGTTTTAATTCGTATACCTCAGGAATTCATGGCATTATAAATGGAAGGGCTGGCCCTGGTATTAAAATAACAGCCTGCTTGATTACAGGCATGATACAGTAGTTTGAAATTAACCAAAATTAACAGAACTATATATTCTACCTCCTGCTTATTTAGCTACCTGAAAAGTTATTCTAGCTGCATCTGGTCAAATATATCAGCTAAATTAGATTTAATCCATTGTTCAATACCAACTCCTTTAGTAGTATTAGACAAATTGTCTACATGTCTTGTCTTCTCTAAATGTATAAATGGAGATTATGCTCTTGCCTTCTGTGATGAAATACTAAACTCCTGCTTCTGTTGCCACTACCCAAGGACTTAAGGTTTCTTCCTGTGCTCATGGCTTGGAAAGGTAGCCCTTCCTTTCTCTTGTACTTCTCATTTTACATTGTCCATAGCAGCACACCCTCAAAATACTTCTTTGAATTGAAAAAAAGTCCTTTACTATTCATTGAAATTTATAAAAAGAAAAGTAAGACTAGGTCGACATTATAGTAGGTAAAGTACCTCCATAATCTAGCTTTTTGTAGCATAGGGAATTCACCTAGTAAAAGATCTTGTTTCTGGGTACCTTTATTCAGTCACGTGGCCTACTTCTTCACTCAGTCTAATATAGATCCTTTCCTGGTCAATGAAAATTAGATAATATTAGTTCAACCATTCTTTTTGTTACAAAAAAAGAAAGAACTTATGAGTTAGGCTTTTATGCTTTGACTTACGATCTTCCCTCTGCAGTTATATATTAAAAACCTACCTATATCTTTAAGAATTAGTCAATACATATAAAGCATTTAGAACAGTACCTAGTACATAGTTCTATATTAACATTTATTCTTATTAATATATTTTTATTCTAACTCCTTTGTAAGTCTTCCCTATTCTCACCTGGCCTCTTCTCTCTGTACATATATTTTGGGGGACGTATTTTCCTATTTAAACTTATATTGAACTTAATTGTTTATATTTTCCTCTCCTTCAATAAACAGTAAGCTACTTGAGAGCAAGAACCATAAATTTTCTTTGTATTGGCCTCCTCTCCAGTGCCTAGCGTATTGCTTTTCAGGCATTACATCTTTTTTAAAATGTTCTTTGATTAATTATAATGATGACTTTCAAAACCAGTGAGAAGTTATCAACCAGTGTAGGCTTTTTTCTTAGATCTGCCTACAAATATGAATAGATACCAAATTAGTTTCTTTATCCAGACAAGTTGAAATTGCACTAAGATTAAGCAAGTGGCATGGTCAAATGGTAGGGACTAGAAAAAGGTCATTGCAAAACAACAAAATGCACAAACAATGGGATTAACAATGGAATTAATTTAGACTGAAACTCAGTAAAGCAACAGACTGAGACAAGATTAGAGACAAGGTGCCCTAACCAGTTTAGCTCAGTGGATAGACCATGGGCCCTGGGACTGAAGGGTCCCGGGTTCCATTCTGGTCAAGGACATGTACCTTGGTTGTGGGCTCGATCCCCAGTAGGGGGTGTGCAGGAGGCAGCTAATTGATGTTTCTCTGTAAAAATCAATAAAATATATTTATTTTAAAAAGATTAGGGACAAGGATAGATTTATTTTATTTCATTTTTAAAAATATTTTTATTGATTTCAGAGAGGAAGGGAGAGGGAGAGGGAGAGGGAGGGAGGGAGAGAGAGAGAGAGAGAGAGAGAGAGAGAGAGAGAGAGAGAGAGAAACATCAATGATGAAAGAGAATTACTGATCAGCTGCCTCCTCCACTCCCCACACTGGGGATCGAGTCTGCAGCTCGGGCATGTGCCCCAACCTGGAATCAAACTGTGACCTCCTGGTTCATAGGTCAATGCTCAACCACTGAGCCACGCTGGCTGGGTAGGACAAGAATAGATTTAGGTAAATGAATAGGGCATTTATAGGTGGAAAAGAGAAACTGCAATCCAAAGAAAGCATCTGAAATGACTTCCAAGTGTTGCATTAATAGGCGATTATAGGATAGGAGATTAAAAAACTACAGTGTCTTAACTACAAAGGATGTTGTTCTATAATATTAATTCTGCCCACAAGATATTTGTTAAAGGATCTCAGAGTGGTTAATTAGAGTGGTCCCCTTTTACCCAGATTCATCTTCATAACTGTATATTCCACAACTATGTCCAGATAGTAATGCTATTTCTTCAAAGAGGGTCAAAGACATAATCATTACTTAAATACCAATTCCAATTTTCTAAAGACTCCAGGAATTTCTATATGGAAGTTGTTCTCTAGAAGTCATACTAGCTGAGCTTTTGACTAGAGGAACAATACTGTTCCCACTCATGCTCACTAAGTAGAATATCAAATGCATAAATTCCTGGGTGTTATTTGGTTGCAGATAGCAGGTCCCAGTCTAAAAGCTATTCCTTTCTATTGAGTATGCCTAAGAAATACTACATGGTTCAAACCTCAAATTTCACAGCATTGCTTACTTGAATCAGTGAAGGATGGAAAAGAAGGGAGGGAGGACATTGTGTAGGAAGGAAAAAGGTTTAATATTGAGTTTGGTGGGGCAGAGAAGAAAAAGGGAAAACACTGTCTAAAGTTAAAGGTCATTGGGAAGCTGAAGCTAATCATTTTCCTGATAGGAGAACAAAAGAAAATACTTTTTGGTCTTTAAGAGGATTAAAGGGGACCCTAAGTATAGATAGTTAAAAGTAGTTGGTCTCCAATCCATTAATATGCGGGACTGCAGTTTATCTATTCGCTCATCCCCCCCCCCCCCCTTTTAGTAGAAGGATGTCCCCTGACAATTTAAATTCTTTTTTAAGCTTGAGAGAGTCTGTAAGAGCTCAGGACCTTGGGTGAAGAGGCTTTTTATGTTTCTATCATTTAGACCAGTGGTTCTCAACCTTCCTAATGCCGCGACCCTTTAATACAGTTCCTCGTGTTGTGGTGACCCCCAACCATAAAATTATTTTCGTTGCTACTTCATAACTGTAATTTTGCTACTGTTATGAATCGTAATGTAAATATCTGATATGCAGGATGTATTTTCATTGTTACAAATTGAACATAATTAAAGCATAGTGATTAACCACAAAAACAGTATGTAATTATATATGTGTTTTCTGATGGTCTTAGGCGACCCCTGTGAAAGGGTCGTTTGACCCCCAAAGGGGGCGCGACCCACAAGTTGAGAACCGCTGATTTAGACCCTCTTAACCCTTGAAGAAGGTTAACCAGACATTTGTGTTTTTAAGGTCTGTGGACTCTTATCTTCTTGACACCTCCCTCACATCTGATGTTTCTTTGGCTATCCCAAATTCAATCTCCTTTCCTAACATCACTTTAATTTTTGGGGGGAGGTGGATATTTCCTTCACTGAGTTTTGTGCAGTCTTGAGGACTATAAAGCACTGAGCAAGAGAGGAAAAAAGAGAAAAAAACTCATGGACATGGACAATAGTGTGGTGAATATGTGGTGAGAGGGGTGGAGGTGGAAGAAGGTATACGAGGGATGAATAGTGATGGGAAAAAATAATAAATAAAATAAAATAAAGGGAAAAAATAGCAATACAAAAAAATATTTTGTAAATAAAAATCCTAGAAGGATATACAGCAAAGTATTAACAATGGTTTTGTCTGAGAGGGAGACAGAAGTTCTATAGGTAGAATTTCCAGTTTTGAGATTTTTATATTGATTTTTACAACAAATGTATATTTTAAGTATTAAAAATCAGTAAAAAGTTTCCATTTTGAAAAAAACCTGTTCTAATGTTATTCAATAAAAATTTAATGAAATTATTAATAAAATCCACCCCAACCTAAGTTTTAAAATATTCTAAGTGGTTCATTGGAAGCTTCTATAAAGTGTTTTTTCTATTGAAAGATCATAAACAATTTTCTTAAATTGTGATTTTTAAACATTTACAAGCAATGGTTCTTAACCAAACAGTTTTGAGCATGAAAAGTACAAGATGTTGGACTTGTATAACCAGCTCTGAGTAAAATACATCTATCATCACTTTGTGAGATGACTTCCCACTAAACAAACACCTGGGCTAAGAAAATTAATGGATAAACCAATATTGCAAGCCTGGGCTACATTCATATATATTGGATTAGTTTTCATTCACATCATTACTTCTTGTTGAAAAGTATTCCATTTAAAATAGTTTAAGAATTCACTTTTCCCAATATATTGTCACATTTATACATTAATATACTCTGAATAATGTTACACAAAAGCTACAAAACCCTGTAATTATTTTTGAAAAGATATTGTATAATAATCATCTGTGCTATATATTTGCACATGAAAACAAAGCACTATGAGGAACACCAGTTATTAGAACAACGTGTCTCAAAATGAATCATCTTCAAATTTTAAAAAATTCACATCAGGGAAAGTTGGCAAGATCAAGGCATGATTAAAGATAATAATAAGTTACACATCAAATATGAATTGCATCACTTCTCTGCACCAAATTTTATCACTGCTGCCTATGACAACTTAAACAAAAAACCCAAACACATTATAAATCATGCACCCTCACACACACGCTCTTAAGCAAAAACACCTACCAGGTATACAGTCAAATTAAAACTGTAGGAGAGATTTATTAGCTTGTAGATGTTCCTAATTATTTGAAAAACGTGTCTTATGTTCAATAGCAACATCTTTCAAGAGCACATTTCAATCTTAGGAAAGGGGATCAAATCACCATAAAAGCGATCATAGAGAGTGTTTATTAGATCAACATTTCAGGGCAAAGCAAATTTTTGGCAGGTATTGTGGGTTCTTTTCTATAATGCACACAATAGTGCTCAGCCTTTGTCTCTATCTAGAAAGCTTGCTATGTATTGGAGATACAATAATGTAGAAAGTATACTGGGGCAGGGGCAATATAGAGGGAAAGGAGGTAAGATTTATTACCTTCAATTATTTTTGTTAAAAATGTTCCTCAGGGCACAGGCACATAATATATTGTACTTTCCATTACTTAGCACAAATGTAAAACATATCTAAAAAACACATTTCATCTTTATAACATATTAAAATAACAAGTAGGATGTCATGACGTTAATTTGACAGATGGACTGTCATTTAGCAATGTTGTACGACATTAGTTAACAGCAAATTAATATCATCATACCCAATTTTTCTTAACATCTAGAAGCTATCAGATTGAAAAAAATTTCCTAGTACGGTATCTTTGATTTACTTACTAATCTAATGAAGCAAAATAGTTAACTAAAAATATGCAAATGTAATCCACATATAGTTTAAAAATAGCTCCTTTCAAATGAATTAAAAATAAATGGTAAAATAATCTAAAAACTCTGATCTTAGCCACTATCCCCCAACTTTATCCTTCACTAAGGCAGTGATTTTTTTTTGACAAGTTCACATGTACATTATTAATTGACTCATAAAAATTTTCAGCATATTGTACTAGGTTTATTATAACCACCCTTACTATATATTAAAACCAGTATCTTTTCATCAACACCAGCTGTTAAGCAAACTCAAGTGACATAGTAGATTAATGATTAGTCAATAGAAAAGAAAGCAAAAATAGAGTGGCATAAATTTAATTTCATTACACTTTGGCATCTGAAGCCACAATTTATGCCCCACTGACCAGAAATGACTTCTCTATTGTGAAACAGTCTTGATGTATACAATTTTAGTAGCAATGACAGTCACCAAATGAATGTTAATTTTAAAACTTCATATTAAATATAATGTTTTCTGAAATAATTTTAATAGTATGGAAATAAACTGAGAAAATTATTTATTGCAAATTTATCCCCATTGATAACTTAAGTGTTTCTATAGGTACTTTCTGTTAATATTTTTTCATTATCTAATGTACAAAGGGGAGGGGCAAAAGAGGAAGGAGAACTTCCAGCCTAATATCAGGGTTGGAGTCAAAACGTCGGCTTAACTTTAGCTGGCTCTTGAAGCAGGAAAGGTTGCAAAAACATGGTTTTAAACCTTTAGCAGCTACATTCTAGAAAAACATGAAAGAGTGAGGTTATAGCATTAAAATAGACTTGCTTCTCAGTAAAAGGAATTGTGATCATCATAATTTATTTATCAAACAAGTTTTTTTCCCTAATGGAAAAAAAGAAGACCTGATTTCAGGAATGATTGTATCAAACTTAAAGAAGGAATTTGCATGCTCTTTATTTAAAACTTGAAAATTTTACGTCCTTTGAGAAACTAAATCATTCCACACCATATAACTTATTTCTCTAGTTGTCTTATGTATGTTAACTCAGCCACTCCCATTGGATTTTACATTCTTTGAAAGTAGAGACCATATCTTAAATTTCCCCTCTTTCCCTTTATCACATAGTGTTAAGCATAGAATATGTACTCAATAAATACTTGATTATGAAAGCTTAGCAATGTTTATCTGTTAAAAAAACTAGATGTACTTTTTACCCCAACTCCAATCTTACTAGTATTAGATTAAGTGTGCCTTCCTTTTCTGCTTATGACTTATTCCAAGTCTCACTTTTCCTTCATTTCATCTATTTATTACTCCCAATCTTTCCTTTTTCTTTTTCCTCCCCCTCCCAAGATATATATATATATATTTGGAAGCACACACACATATACACAGACACAATACTGAATATATAACATTCTTAGGAAATTATATATAAAATATATTATAATCTTATGTAATTGATTAATCATGAGTATACTTTGTTCCTATCTTATTGCTTTAAAAGAAATCTAGAACACTAAATCAAGTTTTTTTTAGGTTATCTTAAATTGACTTTTTCCACCAAAATCACTGGTCCTCTCTTCTAATGGTTAGTTTTCATTATCTCAGGACACAGCAAGGATTTCACTCAAATGTAACATTCCCTACTTAAAACATTTAATTTTATTACCTTCTTGGTAAATTTGTTTTGCTGCATTTGTTGGTTCCATTGGAAGAAAGTGATGGTTGTTACTGATAAAAGAGGATTTAAAAAATAATTATTGATTTCTCATGGTGGTGTTAGTAGTTTTATCTTAGCTTTAATAATGCTCAGTCATTTCTAGATTATAAATCCTCATATCTTTTGTGATTTATGATTTTAGGATAAAGAAGGTAAATTATTATGGTAACTGATACACAGACCTGGAACTTAGTAAGAAATCTAAATTTAATTCCCACCCTTTTCTAAAAATAAAAGCAGTATAGCTGCTCAGTTTCTGTGTCTATTAGATTTGAATACTGTTGTTCATTACTGATATGTAATCTATTGTGTCTATTGGAAGTGATATCAACAAAAGGGCAAATAAGAACTAGTAATGCAATCATTATTATACTATGCTATCATTTGAACATCAAAATATTTCACAGAAAATTATATTTAGTGATTTGAATCACACTATTGATAAACATGTTGAGGCATATGGAAAGTTAGTATTCAGATCTGAGTTTCTGGCACTAACAATGTGTGGCTGCAGTTGGTCTTTAGCAAATTGCAATGACCTGGATATCATAAATACAAGTTGACTTATGATAAATAATAACAATTTTCAGTGGGTAGAAACTGCATATTTCATGTACCCTAACTGGTGTTTGGCATTTACTTTGTGAAGTTTAAGGTTTCTTAAAATATAAAACTGGACTCAGAATGTTATTTTCATGATTCTTTTAAATATCCATAATAACTGGTTATTTATTTGACATAGAATCACCTACTTCAAATGTAAATGTAGAATTTAAAACATTGCAACTCCCACTCTGCATGTGAAATTCCATCAGAATTATCTTTTGAAATATCTACTTGGTTTTTCTTTTTATCTCAACGATAGGTATTTGTAATTATCCTATCTAATAATAGAGAAACATGGTAATTAACCGTAACTTCGGTACCCTTCCCATTGGCTAATCAGAGAGATATGCAAATTAACTGCCAACCAAGATGGCGGCCGGCAGCCAGGCAGCTGAAGCGAACGGGAGGCTTGCTTGCTCCAGTGATGGAGGAAGCCAAGGTTCCCTGCCTGCCGCTGCCAGCCTCTGAGCTGCACTCTAAGAAACAATGTGGCAATTATAGAAGCTAAACAAAACCCAGAAACCTGCTTTCAGCCAGCCAGGCCTCAGAGCTGGAGTTGCAACAGTATTTCAATTATAGAAGCCAAACAAACCCAGATACCTGCTTTCAGCAGCCGAGATCTCAGAGCTGGAGCCGAGCCTCAGAGCTAAAGCCGGCTCTCAGTTCCAGTGACAGCCATAGAAGGTAAATAAA